>NC_073272.2:39655833-39958863 GCF_029289425.2 Pan paniscus
TAAATTGGTCCTTGCATCCCTCAGTATATATATGTACATACCCACATATACATGCATATTTACATGTGGGCAACTAATAACTGAGAAAATGTCTTACTGCTCTTTTAGTTGTTGAATCATGCTTTTTCTATGTATTTATGATTTCCTGAAATTCTTTGCTATTTTAAGTTTGGGTATTAGCTATGTTATCCTTCTATTTATTCAGATTTGTTAAAGTCTTCTGATAGGTTTAGTGAATAAAATTATTGAGCTTCTACCTCTTTTCTTTTGGAGGCCCATTTAGTATTTTTGTTGAAATTACTTCCTTATTATTATTTAGTATGTTAAGGGAAGGAAAAGGAAATGTAGCTTTAATATGTAAAATGAGCAGTTCGTTTTACTTAAGCTCTATTATATGATGATGTATCTTATGACTATTTTGCCATCCTGCGTAAGCACTTAGCTAATCATCTTTAATACATTCTACTTAAAATCTACTTGTAAATATGCTTTTGTACATTCATATCTTACTTGTCTGTGGTCTCTCATCCTCTTTCTCTCTCACCCCTCTATATACATTCACACATTTTCCATGATTTCACAAAACTTCTCTCCAACCTCGTTCCATTCCTGGTTATCTCTTTCTGTGGGGAGTATCATCATTTCCTTTGACCTCTGTTTCTCTACATCTTCCATCTTGCTTAGCCCATGGACTTTTGATTTTACTGAAGACAGCAAAAAAGCAGATGGTGCTTCTGTTACTTGCAGAGTTAGCAACCGCTGTGGCTACCTTAGGTTCTGAAAGATTATCTAAAATAGGGAGGAGCTCCTAGAGGAACAAAATATAATAAACATGTAGTGTACTAGGATAAAAAATTCACTTGATCTGGTCTCTCTCTCCTTTTAACAAAAACATTTCTCTAAGAAGTGATTAATAAAACATACCCTACTGCCTCACTTTCTCTTTTAAAATCTTTCTTTCAAATTCCCCTATGACATAAAATCAATCTTCATCACTTTATTGACACTGTACTTCCAAGGGTCACCTGTAGTGCTGCTAGGAAATTCAAGTACATTCATTTATTTATGTGTTCATTCATCCATTCAATAAATATTTATTTAGTGACAGCTATGCATCAGGCATTGCTGAGCACCGAAGTTACAGTAGGGAACACTTAAGTCTGCCTTTATATATCTCCAGTCTAGTTAGGAAGGGTGTTAACTCACCCAAATAATTCATTACAAGTGTGATAAGGGCTATAAGGAATACTTTTCCAAATTCTCATTTTATTCATCCCCTTGGCTCTATGTGACACACATGATCAATTCCTACTTCTTAAATTTTCTCTTTCCTTCTTGTCCATGACTCTATCCTATTTATTCAACTACTTTTCTACCACTTCCCTTCTTGTCTATTTTTCCTTTTCTCTTCCTTAAGTTTGGGTTTCCCTCAAAGGTTTAGCATTTATTTAGCCTATAACCTATTACGTTTTGCCTTTCTCTATAACTTCTTATCAACCCTTAGTTTTAAATATCACCTCTAAGTGGATACCTCCAAGACTTCCATTTCCACATCTTATCTTTTCCATCTGCTATACATTTTCCCACTTGTATGTCCAAGGGTCACTCGACATTGATCATGATTGTAGCCAAACTCACAGCTTTTATGTCAAACCACTTCCCCTTTCATTTCATTTGTTTCTGTGAATGGCATTAATGATCTCTTGGTTTCTCACATTTGAAATCTTGGAGTCAATTTTGCTTCTAACTTTTCCTTTGCTCTCAATATCCAAACCACTACCAAGTCCATTCATTTCTTTAATTATAATGTATCTAGAAGCCATCCTTTCTCATCTCCCTTTTCTGTTATTTTTTTCTTTTATTCTCTATTTTCTCATCCTTTTTTCCCTCAGTCTAAAAGCTACCTAGAATTCAAGGTTTTGGTCAGGCCCCATCTCCATCAGAAAGTCCACACCTCATGGATATCTTCTTTTTCTAAGCCCCAGAATCATTGGGGTAGTGAAAAGAACATAGCCAAAGAGCCAGGTTTAAGTTTTGATTCTACCATTCACTGCCCCCTGTGCACTCTCTGTGAACCACAGTTTCCTCAGACTCATTCTATCTCATATAGTGGCCACAGGAACAAATATAGTCATGGAGATGAAATCATTTTGAACTATGAAGAACTATATAGATATTAAAGTAAGATTTGTTGCTGGAAGAATAACTCAGGAGCAGAGACCAAAACCCCAGGTCTTAACTATTGAAATCATATTGTGCAGGGGTTGAGAGTGTTGACTCTGCGGTCAGATGACCTGAGTTTGAATCTCAGCTCTGCTACTTACCAGCTGCATGAAATTGAGAAAACTTAGTTAGCTTTCCTGTTGCTGAGTTTCCTCACTGTCAATTGGGGATAACAATAGTTTCTACTGATAAGAGTGTTGTAGGATTAGAACGTTTAGTAAATGTAAAATACTTAAAATAGTGCCTAGCTCATAGCAAGTGCTCTGCAAATGTGGAAGAGGTGGTAGGGGCCTATGAGGCTAAGTGTGGTTACGAGGTGAAAGCCAGGTATTAGAACTGAGCCACCAGATGGAGATTAGGTACAGCAAGGATGCAAGCACAGAGCTACAGACTGGACACATATACCTAGATGAATCCCTCATGATTCAGATAAAAAAAAGAATGATCTTGCCATTTGGGGCAGAACTGAGCAAACGATGGAGGTATGAACGTTCTGAGCGACCATTCGGGGCACAAAAATGGGGATAACAGTCTTTCAGACACATTTTCTTTTTGTTAAAGAAGAACAAATGTTAGATTGCCCTTTTGTGTTGTGAAATATGTCAGTATATCATGGAATCAAAATGTCAGTATCCAAATAAATGTCCAAATGTTGAGAAAGCTGACTCAACTGTCCTCTATATTCTAGAAATCCGTCTCTTTAACAGTCATATGCTTATTGCATTTCAGAGGACAAGGGCCCTTAGAAATGTCATTCCTCACAATTTATAGGATTATTGCCCAAAGTGTGTATTTTTACTAATACACTTGGAGATTAGTTTGTTTGATTGTTTCATGTCAGAAAGAAAAATAATAATAATACTTAGAATATTCTAAGGGTTGTTCTAAGTGCCTTAAATTTTTTAACTCATTTAATCTTCACAAGAACCTCATGAGATGAACATCATCATCATCAACATCATCGCCACTACCATTTACATAAGAATAAACTGAGGATCATAGAGGTTAATTGGTAATTGGACCAGATTTCAAATCCAAGCAGCCCAGCACCAGAGGCAATTTTCTCAAGCACTGAGTGCTATCATATCAGCAACTCTGTGTTTTAGAATCTGGTTAAAAGGGCATGCTCTGGAGTCCTAGACTGCTGTTACATGTTGCATCTCCAGTTTTCCTTGACAAGTGGTAATAAATGTTTGATATTTTTCATAATTGATAAAAATTACTTACATAAGATTTATACTAAGTAATCCAATGTCCAGTAATGCTGTGCAAGAAGAGTCTGGTTTTTCTCATCCATTATTCTGTATTTGAGCATCAAACAAAGGCCTCAAATACTGATGCTCTCTGTTTCCTAGAGAGTATGTTATACTGCTGGCCGGGCGCGGTGGCTCACGCCTGTAATCCCAGCACTTTGGGAGGCCGAGGCGGGTGGATCACGAGGTCAGGAGATCGAGACCATCCTGGCTAACATGGTGAAACCCCGTCTCTACTAAAAAAAATACAAAAAATTAGCCGGGCGCGGTGGCTGCCGCCTATAGTCCCAGCTACTCGGGAGACTGAGGCAGGAGAATGGCGTGAACCCAGGAGGCGGAGTTTGCAGTGAGCCGAGACCGCGCCACTGCACTCCAGCCTGGGCAAAAGAGCGAGACTCCGTCTCAAAAAAAAAAAAAAAAAAAAAGAGAGTATATTATACTGTTTTGCCCTGTAGTTAACTGATGTTGTACCCATGTACTTAACTGCTGCTGCTACCCGTGAGGATATTTTCTAGGGTATCTGTGAGTTTCCATCTTTGTCTTTGCTAACTACTTCAAAAATTCAGGCTCAATTTTTGGAGTTGCTATGTTTGTTTTCTATTTCCTATTTTAACTACTTCTTGTTCATTTAAATGTTCTCTCACCGTAGTTTAGTGGGATTTTTTTTTTTTTTTTTACTTTTCTCTAAGCGTTAGCTACAAAAATAACTTAATAGGCTTTTAGTTCATTTTCTTCTTCACTGAATAAGAATATTAAAATCAAATTTACCTTCACCGAACACTTAATAACTTTTTTTCATTTCCAAGAAGGCCCAGTGCCATTTGTAACTCTTGTTAAAGTTTAATTTGGCAGTTTCCAATTTTTGTAACAGTCGACTTATCCAGGCTAATTTGATTTAATATTTCTAACAGAATGCCAGGAAACACTCTGTTCCTACAATAAGAACATGTCTGATTCATTTAAGTGAATAAGAACATGTCTGATTCATTTAAATAAGAACACGTCTGGTTCATGTAAATAGACTTCAGCAGCATTTTTGTTTTGGTGTTGTGCAGTCAAAAAATATTTCCGAGAGAATATCAGGACTTGGAAAGAAACCAAGAAAATGAATACAAAACAACTCTAAGATACATATCATTCTAAAGCAAGTAAAATCCTCAAGACCAAATAATATAATTTAAACAACCATTTAACATTGATAATGTTTACTAAGAATGGAAGTGGTAGACTTTACCAGAAAATATAGTTGAGTTGGGGTGGGAGGTGGGGGTGTGCAATAGAGAAACCAAACTTGGAAAGAAGCCATCAGATAATGATGTTCCAGATTCAAATATAAACTTTAAATCCAAATATACTTTTATCTGGATTATAAAAACGAAAGTTCAGCAACAGCCCACTTTGTAAACACAGAACAAGAGTGATCATATCAAACAGGTTTACTTAATACAAATAGCAGAGTATAGACAAATCCATTAATATATCCCCCTAAGAGCTATTTATGTACAACAATAGTCTTCTCTCCCTGGTGTGAAGTTACATTAAAATCAGTATATGATTAAAATTTTTGAAATTGATTTCATTAAATCAAGTGACATTATATCAAAGATCAGTTTTCAAACAAAGCAGTAAGAGCCTATTGCAAAATAGGCATTTTTCCCAACTTTCAACAGATAATGGTATATCCAAAGATGTCTGTGGCCACAAACAAATGTATAATTTTTAAGTTGCATATTTTGACTAGAACTAGATATGTACTAAAAAACCATTTTGTGATGAAGAATCAATTCCCACTAATTGAGAGACCAGCACAGGGAGAATACTATTGATCTTAAATACAAGGAAGTCCAGACATTAATATGGAAAAAATATAGATTGGGATGTCCTGTTTGCATTAGCCATGTTCAAGAAGGAAGAATTTAATTTGCTTTGAACTACTCACAGCTGCCATCTAATTATTTTTGTTGACTGTTACAGAGTTTGAGCTCCAAACACAGGAAGGTTATTTCTAAATCAGTTATACACAACAACCAAACAGCTATTGATTTTCTTTCAAGTGAATTCCCATCTGACTCTTATTGTTCTTGTGAATAATAGTCATATGTATGGCTTTATACTTAAGCACAATAGGATATAACTAAATATTGGCTCAACTCAGACCTAAAGAGTAGGTTCCTGAACAGTGAGAATAACATCTAGTGATAATCTTTCACTGCTTATACTGGGAAAAATGTTGAACCTGGGTCAGCAAACATGAAATGTAGGTTCAGTACTGCCCCTAATGATAATGCCAAAGGCTCACACTTTCTGAGGATTTACCGTGACTCAAGAACTATTCAAGTGTTTTCTATGTAACCAAGGCATACAGAGGTTCAGTCATGTTTCTCAGAAATTTTAGAGCCAAGATTTAAACCAGAGTTCCTGCTTTGTACCAGAGTCACTTTGGTCAGCTTAAGTAACTTCCAAAGGCATCTTCCTGGGGTATTTTTTCCTGCTGCACCAATTTTTACCTTTCTTCCTGATTCTCAGGCTCACTCAATCTATACTGGTATCTGCGAACCTGTCACTGACCTCACCCCATCTCCAGCATCTCACTGATTGGTTTCCTCTCCATGATCTTTTCTTAAGGGGACACTGCATTCTTTGGGCCCCTCATCATTACTCAAGGCCCCTAGATCTACTGGCCCCCTCAGTCCTCCTAGTCCCTCAACCACCACCAACTCCTCCTCTCCTAGCTTAGCTCCCCCTGTTCCTACTCACAGGAGCCAGGTAGCATCAGGACCTCCCCAATCTCATTTTCCTCTCTACCCTCTCCACACTCTGACTACTGTTTCAGCTTTTATTTCTTTCTTTAGTCAGGGCAATCTGCTCTGATGTCATATCCTACATCCTCTCTACACTGTCATATAATAAAACTCTTTTGGTATGTACAAGTGTGTACCCTCCAAAGCAGGAGTGCTGGGCACTGGTATGAATTTGACCAATACAAAATTAAACACACACACACACCTGTGTGTTATGTTGTATATTATGTTATATATAATATTGTTGTGTGTGTACATATATGTTATATGTATGTATATTTAATTCTACAGTATATTATAGTGGTCAAGAGCACAGTCAATAGAGTCAGACCCCTTAGTCAGAATCCAGCTTCACCACTTACAAGCTGTGTAACACTGGACAAGTTACTTAACCTCCCTCTGCCTTGGTTTTCCTACCTGTAATACGGGAATAGTGAAAGTATCTAAATCAAATAATTGATATTGTAAACCAAAAGGTATCTGAGACAGGTCTCAATCAATTTACAAAGTTTATTTTGCCAAGATTATGGATGTGCCCGTGATACAGCCTCAGGAGGTCCTGACGACATGTGCCCAAGGTGATTGGGACACAGCTTGGTTTTATACATTTTAGGGAGCCGTGAGACGTCAATCAGTATAGGTAAGAATGAACATTGGTTCAGTCAAGAAAGGCGGGACAACTCTAAGCAGGGAGGGGGCTTCCAGGTCACAGGTAGATAGGAGACAAATGGTTGCATTCTTTTGATATTTTGATAAGCACAATTTACAGGAATAGTCACTTATGCCTTAGTCTGGCTTAGTGAAAAAACAGGGCAAAGGAAGCAATCAGATACACATTTGTCTTCTGTGACAGAGGGATGACTTTGAGTTCTCCCTGTCCTTTGTCCACAAGAAATTTCCCTGTGAGAAAAATTGTGAGGGAGGTATGTAGCTTTTTTATCTTTGTAGGTATCTTATTTAGGAATAGAATGGGAGGCAGGTTTGCCCAATGCAGTTCCCAGCTTGACTTTTCCCTTCGGCTTAGTGATTTTGGGGTCCAGAGATTTATTTTCCTTTCACAATGTAAAGATTGAACTGTTCATATATGTAAATCAAGAATTCATAACAGGGCCTGAAACTTGTATATAAGTGCTGAGTGTTCACTATCATTATTACCATGACTCATAAGGAAAAAGCATTAAGGCAAGTATAATAATGGAGCAGGAAATATACATTTAAGTGGAAAATATAGTACAACATGGATAATATGACATGTGTGATTAATTACGACTTGAATAATGCGAAGCATGTAATTATTTTTGGCTTTGCATTTGATATCTGAGGAATCCCACCATTTCACATGAAAAAGTGCGTGTGACAAGGAATCTTCCAGGAATTTTGCATTAGAAGTTCCTTTTGATCCTCCTCAAAACCCCGTGAAGTTAGTACTATTATTATCTCCACCCTGTATGAAAAGAAACCAAGGTTCAGAGAGGTTAAGTAACTTAGTTTCTGTAACATAGTAATTGCCAAAGCTAGGATTTGAACGCAGAGCTTCCTGACTCCAAAACTTGACTCTTTGCAATTCTCCACTTGAGGTGTCCATTGGAACCCCATAGGACGTTAAAAAAAATCCATGGAACACAAACTCAAGAGATTCTGTTTTTTTGAAAAGCAGCTTTTGTGAGATATAATGTACATACTATACAATTCACCCATTTGAAGTGTACAATTCAATTTTTTTTTTTTTAGTCTATTCACAGTGCGTTTAGCCATCACCACAATCTAATTTCAGAACACTTTCGCTCTGGGCGGGCATGTCCACAGAATCCCTGGGGTCTTAATCTCAAAGCCACAGACCTTGTAGAAGTCTTGAATGAACTTCAAATGATTTGTGAACTTTTTCTAGGATCCACAGCTTTCACTATCTTCTCTAAAGTGATAAAAATATAAGCCAAAAAAGTATTAAGAAACTCTAGACCAGAATGGCCTTGAACTTTAAGGTACAAATCACAGGGGGACCTTGTTAAAATTTAGATTCAAATTCAGTAGCTCTGGAATGCGCTAGGCCTACTATCATTAATTTTAATGATAGGAATGCTCACTTTAAGTTAGATGTTATGTGCCCTAAAATTCCATTCTTCTCTTTAGTAGATCTATGCTACGAAATAACTGCACTCAATTATTATTGTTATATTTTTAATGTCATCGGTAAAATATTGGCAGACATTTATTTTCTTGATTGATGCATACTTATCCTCAAAATAGCTATGGTTTTGGCTCTTGGTGCAAAAAGTCTAAAATATTTACTAATTGTTCCTTAATAGAAAAAGTTTGCCAACCTCTAATATAGACCATGGGGGAAAGCCACCTTTAAGGAGCAGAAATGTTGTTCATCTTACTCTCCACAGCTCCTTGCTACATGTGGCAGACATGACATTATCAATCAGACTTATAGGAATCCTAACCAAGTATGAGGGGCAGCAAGCTGGCTATATTTATGTATAACTCCTCCTCTAGAGGAGAGATCTGGGCAGATGAGGGTCAACTTCACTTTTAGTTTAAAAATACATCTCCCTAGAGCTTCAAGCTGCTCTCCTGGGTGATAGCATGGGTGGGTGTCCACAAAAGACCTTCATGCATTTTCAGTTAGGTCATGTCTCTATGATCTTGGAAGCAAGATTCCCTAAGAGTAGTCTGCAATCCATATAGAGAGCTTGGTTAATTGGGTTTGGATGATGGTTCACCAAACGTACAGGTAGAATATTTTATCTTCTTACACTCACCTTCAAGCTACTTACATTAAGGTGTTTGTTCAGAACATTGAACTTTCAAGAGCTGTCTGACCATGCATTTCATATGTATGAAGGCATTTCTGCTTATTTTCCAACACTAACTCACTTTGAATGCTGCAAAAATGATCTATGCTATGTTAATGCCTGAATATGCATGACTTCAAAATTCTCCAGGCTTCAGGTGGTCTCCTGCACCATAAGCCTCTACTGCAGAGCATCCTCTTAGACATCCATCTTGAACTATTTTTTCCTTATGTCTTAGTCTATGACTTTAGATCTCCTAACTAATGGTTGATTTTTCAGCCAATTTTGTTGTTGTTGTTGTTGTTGTTTGATGCGAGAGGTTGCCCATTCTCAAAACCCACTTCCTTCTTCCAACCAATGCCCATTGCTACAAGGCCCGCAACTGTGTTCAGCTTTCAGCATGCTCCAGGGGAACAAGTATAAAGTCTGACCTGGATGGAATTAGATTATGCACCAAAATAATTCCAGGATTTACTAATTTATATCATTAGAAACCTAGAATGTTAGGCCAAGGAAGATGTAATATAACACTGGATTAGGCCAAATGTATTGATATGGTGCATTTTTCAGAGATTCTGGATTTAGTGTGATACTTCTTGCAGCTGGAGGTGTTGTTAACAGTTTACTTGATTGTTTAGTTGAAATCTGAACTTAGCAATGACCTACGTCATTGACTCTGTGTGATATACTTGACTCCCAGTTCATTAGACTTAACTAACTGCTCCTCCCATTCTGTTGATCATCCCTCTTCAGTCTCTTTCATCATCTCATTTATTCCTCTTGTCCCTGGACCAAACCGAAGATCAGGCTGCTTATTCTCATGGCCCGATAACGAGATTCAGATAAGCTGGGAAAGAAGGAAGTTTATTTCTGTAACCGGGTACGGCTGAAAAATATCTCCAGACCAACTCAAAATTACAAAGTTTTTCGACTTTGTAATTTTGAGTTGGTCTGGAGATATTTTTGACAAAGAGCTTATATACCTTCTAAGCTATATGTCTACATGTAAGTGTGCATTCATCTAAAGACAGAAGTGATTTACTTCTTCTATTCTATAACTAAGATCTGACTCCTGAAGACCTTCCTCTGGAGCCTCAGTAAATTTACTTAATCTAAATGGGTCCAGGTGCCGGGGGTGATTACCCTTATCTTGTCTCCTGCTAAATCATGGAGGTCTGGGGAGTTCCTTCAGACCCCCAATAAACTTGTTTGTGGAGGTCTGGGGCGCTTCTTCAGACCCACAATAAAGTTTGTTTTATCCTAAATGGGTCCTGTTAAGAATTCCTTCATTATCTTGCCATACTTCAAGGCCCAGGAAAGGCCTGGGCAAAACTCTTGGTGGGCTTTTGTTACCGTCCAGTCTTTGTATAAGGGCACTGGCTCTATCAGCTTTTAATATTTAACTTCACCACTCAGTCAGTGCTGAAACAGTTGTTATGGAGGCCTGCGTTAGTGAGACCTAGCCTGCCACACTCTGTCCATTCTTTAAATATTGTTGCTTCTCATGATTCTATCTTTTGCCCCTTTCACTTCTCTTCCTGGTAATCTCACCTGCTTGCACAGCATCAACCACCATCCACCATCGAGGCACCAATGATTCCCAATTAAATACCTCTAGTATAGACATCTGATAAGCTATAAACAGTTTATGGGAAGTTTCCTATTCTAAATGCCTTTCTGGACAGGTCTTTGTTGTTGCATCATAAGTACCTTTGTTGTTGCACCATAAGTGTCCGGAACTCAACATATGTAAATTGCAATTAACTATTATTTTTTTCTCTTTCAACATTTTTTGTCTTGTACTCTCCATCACTGTGAACAGTATTATCATCAACATTTCTAGGCTTTATGCCCGTGTTACTGAATCAGGCTCTCTGGAGATAGACACCCAGAAATCTATTTTTAACAATATACTTAGGTATTCTTATGCACACTAAAATTTAAAAACCTTTGCAGTTCCCCATGCTGGAAACCTCAGAGTCATTCTCTTTTCTCTTCCATACCACCCACATCGAGGAGGTCACTGGATCTTATTGAGATTATTCTAAAACGTCTCAAAAGTGACTCTTATTTCCCTTCCCACTACACAGCTTTAGTTCCTAATCTCTCCCTGGCACTTCTGCAAGAGCCTCCTCATTTTGTCTACCTGACCTTTCCCCTGTCTTTCATCCAATCACTGAGTGCTGGTCTTTCAAAAAACAAATAAAAAATTCAAATATGATTGTGCTGTTCCTTGGCTTTAAAGCTTCAACAGCTTGATGGCATGAGAACAGTTTTCAGGCTTCTTAAGGTCATGGAATTATTTCTTCAAATGAAATCCTACCAGGAAATCTAACTTATAGAACAGATGAAAACGGAGCTGCTCTGTTTGAAGCAGTCGTCGGCGCCACAGGCTTGGCCACTCAGCCTCTTTCGCTGTGTTTCCTAAGAAAACATTCCTGAAGATACAGTTTGAAAAACACTGGATAAAGTCCATATTCTTCGTTTGGATGCCAAATTCCTCCCACTCTGACATCCCCCTTTCTCTTAGCTTTCCAATATTAACCCAGACCCCAGACCTGGAGTTAGTCACTATTTCTTCAGGACTAGTTGTGTGTTCTTATGACTTTTTCACATTTGCTGTCTTTACAACCTAGAATGACCACTTTTTTCTTCCTAATTGTTTTTTCCTTTGTGTTCTCAAAGCCAAAATTGGGATTTATGAAACTGTGATTTTATGTTTATGCTTGTCTCCACTAGAAAATAATAGAAAATAGAGAAGCCCCTTGAAAACAGAACCTATGCATTCTTCATGAATGTATCCCCTAGATCCAGCACAGTTTCTTTTTTTGTTTTTTATTTGTTTGTTTGTTTGTTTGAGACAAAGTCTCACTCTGTCGCCCAGGCTGGAGTGCAGTGGCGTGTTCTTGGCTCACTGCACCCTCCACCTCCCAGGTGGAGGGTGCCTCAGCCTCCCAAGTAGCTGGGACTACAGGTGTGTGTCACCATGCCCAACTAACTTTTTATTTATAGCAGAGATGAGAGCTCATTATATTGCCCAGGCTGGTTTCGAACTCCTGAGCTCAGGTGATCCGCCCGCTTCGGCCTCCCAAAGAGCTGGGATTACAGACCTGAGCCACAATGCCTGGCCCAACATAGTTTCTGACACATGATTCTATGCATGTTTACTGCACGAACATTTATATGCTCTATAACTCATTCTATCTGTTCTTTGGTTTTATATTTTCTTCAGACCAAATATGTCTTTTTGAATTAAACATCACTTTAGGAACTAGATGTATTAACTTCAAAGCTATATGACACTCATACTGTTCTTTGCCTGTGTTGTAGCCTAGCATGATAATTATTGATAATCAGTGGATATATGCATTGTGTATCATGACATATGAAGCAGAGGTAATATGGCTATAAGATATTTTTGACAGAAATGCCATTTGCTGTATTTTTTTAACTGATTTTATATGTAACATGTATTCATTGTAAAAACATATAAAGAAAATTATAAAGAAGATATTAAAATACATTTATAACTATCCAGAAATAGACTTAATATTTTGGCTTATTTTTTCTCATTCTTTCTTCTATAATACATATATGTGTGTGCATATATATATATATATATATATATTTCTTTTAATATAATTGGGACCATACTGCATAAGTAATTTTGTATCCTGAGTTTTTTTCACTGCCTTTGTATTGTGAGCCTTCAAGCATGCCATCACATATAAAAAGACTATTAGTATTATTAATAATGGTATTAATTAAAAATTATGATGTTTCTAAGGAATTGCTAAGATTTATGAATTCTTAATAGAAAGTCTAGGAAGCCAGAGACCTCTGGGTATTTTGTGAATCAAAGGGAATGGAGGTTTGTGTTGGACTGATGCATTTTAATGACGTATTGCTTAACTTCGTTGAGAATAGAAACGATGGAGGGGTCTAAATTTTCTGAGCATCTGTTATGTGCCAGGCATTGTGCTAGACACTTTTTATACATTAACTCATTTTAATATTCAAATGATATATTCTTCAAACCCAGGAAGTAGATATTAATATGCCCATTTAACAGATGAATAAACTGAGATGCAAAGACAAAGTAGCACATCTATGTTATTATCTCAGGGAGTAGAATTTTAATTCCATTAGTTTCCAAAGCCCACACCCTTTCCTCTACCCCACACTTTCTCCAACACCAACTTTGAGAGGGTACACAAAGTCAGTCTTTTATTCTGAAGATGTTGTATTAGCAGTGCTTACCCTGTGGACCATAAGCCCTTGGGTGACCACAGTTTATAAACCCCTGAAATTGCCTCCCTTTGTCATTAGAATGTACATGTATATTTTTGAGGTAGAGAGCCTATAGTTGTCACTGATTATCTAAGGGATCAACTGTTCCCAACAATGTTTATGAATCTCTACTGCAAATAATGGGATGTATACAAGTATTGCAGAAGCCCTTTGAGGAGTCTTTAGTTTTGCTTGTCAGGCCCTGTGGTGAGGGGCTATATTCCAATTTTCATTTTAGGCATCACTTCTCAAATGTCTTATTTTGCATTTAATTCATAAATTTATTCATTTGGCAATATTTTCAAATACCTACTATGGTGCCAAGAGTTGTGAGGTGTTAGGAATACAGGGCTGATCAAGACAAAACGAGATATCCCACAGAGCTTAGACATTAGCAGGGAAAACCAATGCATGTTGGTTAAAATCAGCATTTTAAATCAGCATGATGAGTGCTTGGCATAGTCCTTAGCATTGTTCACCAAATATTTATGATTTCTTCCTCTTGTAGGCAGATGGCAGGATACCATTTACTGGTCCCCTTGTAATTGGGTAGGGCTAAGTGACCATCAGTTCTGTTTAAGGAGTTGTAAGTAGAAATAATGTTTTTCACTTCCAGGCCAGGACATTTAATTCCTACTATGAAACCTTTCAGAACTCTTTTTTCCCTCTGGTGTGGCAATTGGCAGTGTTCAAGATGGTAGCTCCCTAAACAGCCTGGATTCTTGAGGGATATATAGCATGGCCAAGAAATATGAAATAAACCTGTGCTGTTACAAGCTGTTGCAATTTGCGAGTTATTTATGTCACAACATAGTCTACCCCAGTACTGCTCAAAATGTCTGTGATGAAGGATCAGGTTGTTTGTTACTTTTATTTTCAACCTGGATAGAATAGTATTTTTGCAAAATACAATTTAAGTAAATTAGCAGATAAATGAGACATGAAATACATAAACATGCAAGTACAAATTTTCATTAGATTCAACAGATTTAAAATTACTCTGTCAAATTACTATAAAAATTTCTAAATGCTTATTCTTAATTTCTTTACTTATATAATTGCAAACCAGTAAGTTTACAGACCTGCACTGGTTTGCAACCCAAACTTTGAATAACGCTGTATTAGCCTATCCCAACTGATACAGTGTTACTGTAAGAGAAGTATGAAAATGTATTGGATAGATACTATGAGTTTCCAATTGCTGCTGTAGCCAATCACCACAAACATATTGTCTTAAAACAATACAATGTATTATCTTACAGTTCTGAAGGTTAAAAGTCCAAAATGAGTCTTGGGAGACTAAAATCATGGTGTTAGCAGGGTTGCATTTCTTCTGGAGCCTGCAGGAGAATCTGTTTCCTTGTCTTTTCCAGCTTCTAGAGGCCATCTGCATTCCTTGGCTTGTGGCTGTTCCTCCAACTTCAAAGCCCATCACCTCAGCCTCTGCTTATGTCGTCACACCTGCTTTTCTGACTTTAACTCTACTACCTCCCTCTTGTAAGGATCATTGTGATTACATTGGGATCACCCATCTAATCCAGGCTAATCTCTTTATCTCAAGACCTTTCACGTAATCACATCTGCAAAGTTTTGCCATCTAAGGTAACATATTCACAGGTTCTGGGGATAAGGATGTGGACTTCTCTGGGAGCCATTATTCAGTTTATCATAGATAGCTAAGCTAAACTAGGAGTCAGCCATTTAAGTAGATCCCTGTGGATACTTAGGAATTAGGAGATGGAGAAATGGGGGAAGTATCCCAGGCAGAGTCTTACAAATAGGAAGATCTGGAGGTGAGGAAGATTATGGCTTTTTTAGAGGAATGAACTTTTGAGTGTGGTTAGAGGATAGATACGAGAGAGAGAGGTCAGCAAGGGACAAATCATGAAGGGTTTTGTAAACCATATTAAACAACTTGAACTCTTAAAGAGCAAAGGGAAGACATCAAAGGGTATTCAGTATAAGAGCAACAATTATCAATTTGTATTTTGGAATTGCATATAGAAGAGCCAGATTGGAGGCACAAAACTATGATGCTGATGAACCACGGTGGTGTCACCTAATTCACAGCATGTCTGAAACCCAAATCCATTATTTCCCACAAAAGCCAGCACATTCTCCATCTTCCCTATTGTTTTCTTCTAGGATTCAATTCTTAACATATTTTTGGCCTCTTTCTTTCTTTGGCTTCTTACTCTAGTCAGTCACCACACCTTATTGGTTCTTGAAAATTTTTTAAAGACATAATATATGGTTACATGAATACATCCAAAATAATAAACAATATGGAAATAAGTCCCTTTTCATCCCTTCTCTGACCCCTAACAATCCAACTCTCATCTTCATATGCAACCTGATTCATGATCAATATGTATTATCCTGTGCCTTTTATTATGCATTTACATTTATTATGTACATGCATATATCTACTGCATTGTTTTAAAAGCATTTGCATTAAAAAACATTATGAGATAATTATCTTGTCTATTTTCAGCTCGCAATATAACTTAGATATTTTCCATGTCAATATATTTATTTTACATGCCTCATTTTAAAATTGAACATCGGTATTGCTCTCTTTTCCAGCTTCGAGAGCTTCTAACTCTAATAGATTCTAACAGTTTCTAACTTTAGACTATTACAAACTTTATCTTATAACTTATTTTTCAAATCTTTCTCTTTTGAAATTTTTATTAAGGCTTTCTCTTAGCCAGCATTTTTAAAGGTAGAAGTAGTCTTCTCTTTAAAAATATCAAAATACACAATGCCAAGAAAATAAACAGTGATCTTAAATATTAGGTTGGTGTAAAAGAAATTGCAGTTTTTACCATTAAAAGTAATGGCAAAAACTGCAATTACTTTTGCACCAACCTAATACCTTTTTCCAAACTGAGAGCTCTGTGAAAATTCACAGTGGACATTAAAGACTCTGAGAAGTTCTGTAGAAAAAAAAAATATTTAACTTGGTTTAACTCTACATATCCAAATTTTTTGTTGAACTACATCACTTGATATGGTTTGGCTGTGTCCCCACCCTAATCTCTTGAATTGTAGCTCCCACAATCCCCACGTGTTGTGGGAGGGACCTGGTGGGAGGTAATTGAATCATGGAATCATGGGGACAGGTTTTCCCATGCTGTTCTGGTGATAGTGAATAAGTCTCACGAGATATGATGGTTTAATAAAGGGCAGTTACCCTGCACTCGCTCTTTTGCCTGCCACCATGTAAGATGTGCCTTTGTTCCTCCTTTGCCTTCCACCATGATTGTGAGGACCCCCACCCCAGCCATATGGAAATGTGAGTCCATTAAAGCTCTTTTTTTTAAATAAATTACCCAGTTTCAGGTATTTCTTCATAGCAGTATGAAAATGGACTAATACTGCACTGTTAACAATTCCATATAATATCTAACAACATCTCATGGGATACTGTTGTTCCATGAAGTCACTGTGTGGCCTCAAATGTAGTGGTTACAAGCAGGGTCCCTGAAACCAAACTATTCTGAATTACTTACCAGTTGACCTTGGGCAAGTTACTTAACATCTCTGTGCCTCAGTTTTCTCATCTATAAAATAGGAATAATAGCAATTTGTTTCATTAGGAAGTCATAAGGATTAGTTGAATAAGTGTTAGTGGTTATTACTTGGAGCATTCTGAGGATACTGCTCTTGAAGTATTGGTATGAAGTTGATGGCACTGTTAGCCTCTCTACCGTTATTTGAAGAATCAATATCATTGTGAAATTAAAAAAAAAAATCTTGACTATGGCACTCCCATATAATGTACCACACAGAATTGCCCGTGTGAGAAGAAACAGCTCTGTTGCAAAGAAATTCCTGTAATTCCATAGCATCTCTCTTTGAGTCATTCAGTTTGGGGTTCGTTGTAAAAGTACTACTTTTTTCTCTATCCACAGCATGACAGTTCTTACCTTTTGACAGTCTTGTGGACTGCTGTGCTTGTGGTAATCCAATCACAGCTGCCTTGCAGGATGACTGCTCCTCTATTTGAAAGGCATCCTCAAGGGTATTTTGTGTATGTGATTTAGCTTGTATTCTAAGCATCCTAAACATCTCTGTAAGTGTGCTGAAAATTCATCTAATTTGTGTTGTCACATGGTGACAGTCAAACAGGAAATTAACTTTATTTCTATTAATTTCATCCTAAGAGCACTCTCAGAAACATTCTATATTTAAAGCTGCATTTCAAGTACACAGTAATGAGATATATTCAGATATACCCTTTCCTTTGATTCAAATATCGGCCCCTATTATTTTTAAGTGTGTGTTACTCAAAATAGATGCTTTTTAAACTTATGTCCCTTTGTGATGCTATGAGAGTATTTGACTACCACATCTTTTTGATAATCAGAAGTTAATGACGTGTCCAAAGTTATCTATGCTGAAATGCAATAGAATGACATACAAAGCATCTTGCCATCTTTCTAAACAGCTTAGCATAGTTCAACAAAGTTACTGGCCACAGAGGGAAAAAATCTACATCTATTTTTAAAGAGAGAGATCTGTTTAAGTTAGGAATTGAACAATAAAAGAAAAATGAATTTCACCCTCCTAATCTGACTAGTGTTTACTAGCCCCATTTAACTAAAAGAATGAGGATCAATTACTCATTTTTTTCTCTACTTGATTAAAATGTGTAATGGGTAAGGGATTCTCCAGGTGAGGTATGAAATCGCTGAAAAGAGACACGCAATGATGATATATCCTCAGGTGAAGTCATTGCAGTCCAGATGCTGGTCTTCAGTGCAAAGGCTGAAAAATTTGATTTGGTTAGCACACAGCAAACAGATCTGACATGGGTTCAAACTAAACCAAATATGGAGAACTCCATAGACAGGACCAGAACATTCACTCCTGAAGGGAGAGCTCTATGGGAAGCCAACTTATAATCAAAAGTGTCTGGAAGGAAGTGAGATTGAGCAAGGGTAATTAGCTGTATGATTTGAGTGATTCGTGGCATGAAAATTTCTCAGAATGAGGCTCCATCACCTAGCATGGAACATGCGCTACAGGGAACAAACAACTATTTTCATTTTCATTCCCTTTCTCTAGTTGGAGTCTGGATGGGCACTGACATCACCTAGCTCCTTAGATCTTCCTTGTCTATGCCTTGGTTCACTGTCTCCTTTTCTTCACCCTGTATTTCTCCGGAAGGACTGCATTATCATCAACTGCATTCTATCTTACTAAATTTATAATCATAGTTCAGTGCTGCCTTCTGGAGAAAACATCCTGATTTTCTTGATAGAGTTTTGCCTACTTCTGATCTCCTTAGCCAACTGTTACTGGAAAGGGGTCCCGATCCAGATCCCAAGAGTGGGTTCCTGGATCTCACACAAGAAGGAATTGGGGGTGAGTCCACAGAGTAAAGTGAAAACAAGTTTATTAAGAAAGTAAAGGAATAAAAGAATGGCTACTCCATAGGCCGAGCAGCCCCAAGGGCTGTTGGTTGTCCATTTTTATGCTTATTTCTTGATTATATGCTAAACAAGGGGTGGATTATTCATGCCTCCCCTTTTTAGATCATACAGGGTAACTTTCTAATGTTGCCATGGCATCTGTAAACTGTCATGCCACTGGTGGGAGTGTAGCAATGAGGATGACCAGAGGTCACTCTTGTCACCATCTTGGTTTTGCAGCTTCTTCACTGCAGTTTTATCAACAAGGTCTTTATGACCTGTACCTTGTGCTGACCTCCTGTCTCATCCTGTGACTTAGAATACTTAACCCTCTGGGAATGCAGCCCAGTAGGTTTCAGCCTCATTTTACCCAGCTCCTATTTAAGATGGCATTGCTCGGTTCAAACACCTCTGACATTTTCCCCTTCCCTTTTACAAGAGAATCCTTAATCCTAAGGGTTGCAGAGGAATGAAGATCCATCTTTTGTAACTTCTTCATGCTGAACAGGGGTGATGATATTCCTGCCTAACTATTAGGGTCTCTTGTATTCAGAGTAGAGAGGAGCTCAGTTGGAAAGTGTCATTACAGTGAGGGCCATTCATAACTCTTGAGTTCTGACAAAAGGTGATATCTGGAAGATCAGTAAGTGTTCAATTTAAGAAAATTTTCAGTAAACTTATTTTGCATTATTACACAAAGAGTACAACTGCAATATATTCCACAACAGTAAAGCAAAATAAGCAAAATTATCCCAAGTAAACTAAATTAGAAGGCTTTCCATGAACTGGGCAACTGTTGGAAACAAGCTGATATGGAGTCACTAGCCAATTCCAATATGTGCCCAGAATTATAATATTGAACCATATTTTTACATTACACAGCCCTTTTGTTTCTTTTGAGATGCAGTCAGACATCACGAATTGGTTAACAGGAATAAGCAGGGTCAGTCTAAATTGCAGGAAAAAAAACGACAACAACAACAAAAAACAACTGATAAGACTAGAATTTAATAACAGAAGTACCATACTTCTAGAAACACAATTTTTCTCTGTCTAGTTTTCCATTTGTATTAAAGACAAATCATGGTAAGACCAATTTGATTGCAAAATAATCCTTAGTCTTATACTTAGGCTGATTATTTGTATAAAGTGCAGCAAGAATAATTATTTTTCACATAGGCTTTTTAAATTGGCTTTGATGGAACTCTGTTCCATAAGAAATCTCAAATAAGACCTTTTTTTTAAAGCCAAGCCCAGCCATGGGTTTATATCCTCAAATACCTATGAATAAATTCTTCTTCTTTTTTTTTTTTTTGAGATGGAGTTTCACTCTTGTTGCCCAAGCTGGAGTGCAATGGCAAAATCTCGGCTCACTGCAACCTCTGCCTCCCGGGTTCAAGTGATTCTCCTGCCTCAGCTTCCTGAGTAGCTGGAATTATAGGTGCCTGCCCCCATGCCTTGCTAATTTTTTGTATTTTTAGTAGAGATGGGGGTTTCACTATGTTCGCCAGGCTGGTTTCAAACTCCTGACCTCGTGATCTGCCCACCTCAGCCTCCCAAAGTGTTGGGATTACAGGCATGAGCCACTGCGCCCAGCCAATTCTTCTCCTCTTGAGGTCCCAAGATAACTTTCAGCTCCTGGACCTATTAGAAAGTGATATTCTTTACTTACCACAAGTCAGAAACCCTGTACAGGCAATGTGTAGACAAGATATAAGGCCAGTTTTCCCAAGGGGCTTTTATTGGCTCTACAAGTCAAGTTTGATTCCTTAAAGGAAAATGCATCATTCCAGTCAAAGCCTTGGTAAAATAACCAGTTTCTCCAATTGTGTCCTGTTGCAAAAGAAAACAGATTCTTATTGTGCTTATGCAAATAACTATATTGCCATAAGTTAAGAATACTCACAAATAGGTTCCAATTCTGGAGAAGTCAGGTAGAGAGAAACAAATATGCCTCAAATTTTGTTCACAAGAGTACACTTTACTCAACTGTTAAAAGCTGTAAATAGCTCAAAGGAAGAGTTTTCTTGTCTCTGAAAAACAAAACAAAGGATCAGCAACGTTTTAAGCAAAAAGTCAAAAAGATCACTTTGGTCTTCTATTAGCTCAATCCATGCAGTTAACTCCTGTCCTGCTTGATATTTATTAACATTTCAGCTTTTCATGAGAGTCCTGAAAGTTTTTTTCTTTATTCTAATGTCATAATCCCCAATGTTATCAGAAACCTGCATTCAAGAGCACCTGTTAAAGTCCTTTAGCTGACTATAAACCACCTTTTAAATAGGATTAAAATAAGACAACAACTGTTGGTGGATGACAAAATGTCTTAGGGCAGTCACAGTCAAAAGATATGATTGACAAAGCAATTTGATTACCTCGGTGGCAATGTTGACAATGTTTCCTGTATGATTTTTATACCAAATAAGCCAAACGTCATTTTTATATTAGTGTACTACTAATGTTAAACCCTATCCTTAATAAAACTTTATAGATACATCTAACCAATTTTAATATTTGACCATAAGGTAAGATTCTTATACCTTTTATAACTCTTTACAAATTTATGTTAAAAAGTAGATTAGTGCTCTAAGAAAAACCTGTTGTGCTTATATTCCAATGTTCAATTCATGGAAGAACTGAATAATACCCCTTTAACTTTAGCCAATATGTTCACACACAGAATTTCTTTTAAAAGATTAGTTTGTCACAAGCCTTTCCCAACTCACTCAAACCTTCAAGCATATCCTATCTAACTTCAAACAATCCTTTAAACTTTTAGGCAAAAAAAAGTCCATATTCCTATGACTTCTTATAATATTTTACCAAAAACGCATTTCAGTTTCTTTACACACCTTGCATGTAAAACTGTTTCTTCAGTTGTCTCAATAACCTATTACAATGTTAGCTTTTAGCAATTTTTACTTTTGGTGAAAAACCTGGTTAGTAAGCGATTTTAATTATGTACCAGGTGTGGCACCTAAGACAACAGATAAGATTTGACTTTTTCCAGCATAGCTAGGGGGCATGGCTAACATCACATGTCCCCAGGTCTTATCTAGAATCTAATGCTCTAAAGTAGGTAAATTGAACAATTTTCAAAAGTCAAACAAGCAGTTTATGACCTTAAAGCATTTAGTAAGCTTAATATCTGACCTGTAAAATTTAGACCAAATGTCTTTATTTTATCAATAATCTTTAAAACTGTTTTTACTTTCCAAAGATTACTTAAGTCATGTGTACTAAAAGGCATTACACTTTTTACTTTTCTGACAAAATATTTGATTTAAGCTCTTATTTTTAAACTAATTAAAGTTTTTAAAAATATCACACACACACACAACACATATAAATACACATACAGAGGAAGATTCAGTAGTTGTAAGACTTTTCATTTGCCAGTTTCTAAGTTTGTCTTTAAGGCATGCAGTTTCTAGGGCTTAACTTGCAGGCAAAGCTGGAAGGCAAAACAGATATACAAAATTAAGGATCCCATTTTTATGCCAGATCCTGGATCCCAAAAAGAGGGAATCAGCCCATCTCCATAGGAGTCTTATCTCTCAGCGGTGGGTGGGGACTTTTTTTTAACCTTCTAGGTTGCCAACAGCATGCTTCTCTGATCTAAACATGCAAAAAGCCACATATTCCCCCAATAACTGCCATTAGCCTTCCCCAAAAGTATATTTCCTACCTAGTTATTACACAACAAAGTTCTCTGATAATACTAAGCAATTTCTGACCCCCCAAAAGTGAAAAACGTTGGATAATGCAATGCAAAACAGAATAGAACCTTAGATTTTTAAAGGAATCTATCCATTTCCAATTCCTGGAGTTCCATGAGGAAAACAAGTTTTTCCCAAAACCCAGTCTGTGGTGCCTCCTCTGTTTTTCCCAAGGAGTCTCATGCTGTTAGAGCTTGAATATCCGCTTTAAATAAGCTAAATTTTAACCATAGCGCTCTTTTTAAAAAGTCCTTTTAAATCTCTTATTACCGAACTTTAGCCAGGCCAAATGGCCAATATTCCTGTCTTCTGAACTTTACCAAAGGTAACCTCCCAGGTGCTCAAAGAAAGGAAAAATTCCAGAAGGGAAGCCGGAAGTTGTTCATCATGGGTGGGGAAGAGAATCTACAAATGGCAAAGGTCACACAGATATCAAACTAGAAAAGACTCATTCCCTAATCCTGGAATTGAAGCTGGGCCACCGTTGTAAAATGGTGAAGCCTTTGATGCTGAGCTACAGCATTGGGCAGTTTCCATTGCCCTTCCCAGAAGGAGCTTAGAGCAGCCAATTTTGAACTTGCAAAGGCTTTTAACTTCTCAAGGTAATTTTTAGGGCTAACCATGAATTCCAAAGTTCCTGCTCTCCGGAAGGTGGAGACCAAGAGAAAGTACTGCCACATAGTTATAAGGTCAAGCTCTCAAGGAAATAAAATAAGATGAGAGGGAAACTTTATCCAGTTTTTTTGTTTTTGTTTTTTTTAGGGACCTGCAGCAAAGTTTGTAACTGACCAGTTTGCTGGGCTGGCTTGAACAGCGGGCTTACAGGAGTCCTAAGCCTGTGTTCTATCTTAAGGTACCCTTCTCCATTATAGAACAACACAGAAAGACAAATTTATAGCACAAAGTACAGATTTTACTACAGCTTAAGACTAGCCTCACAATTCCTTTTTCCGATTAATCAAAACTTGATAGAGTTTTGGCGACTTCTGATCTCCTTAGCCACCCATTTACACACCAGTTAAGATAATATTAGTCTGTTGGTCCAGGTACAGACGAATAAAAATTCATTTAGGACTAATTTTCTTAATTAAACTCTCACAGGGCAATTTTATTTCTCTTATATTCTCACTTGATCTCTCGTCTTCTCTGTCACCTTCATGTGCTACCCATGGTGTTACTTCCCTCCCTTCATCCTCCTCACAGGGCAGACTCTTGGATTTTTAGAGAGAAGATTTGTATTTATAGCCCAAGGCAGGGATAGCTATAAGCTTCAGGTCAAGCATTTTTATAGCTACCAACCCCTTGAATAATTTCTGAATATGATTCTATAAAATATTCACAAAGTAAAGTCTAAGTCTGACATTTCAAACACAAAATATGTCTTCAATGAACCCTGGGTGTAATGATAACATAGTCATTCACTGAGTTTTTCAATTTTTTTTCCATTTCATCACAATACCAGATGAGATACACAAGGGGTTGAAAAAAACAACTGTGTTCTTTCTCTGCGGAGACTGCAGTTGACAGTGATGCAAAAAACAATTAACCTTTCTGAAAAGCCCTGTTTGTCCTAACCTTATTGCTTCCTGTTCTTTTCAAACTTGGAGCACTCTGGGCCTTGTTGCCTCTAGAGCTTTCAAGATGGAGGGAAGACCTGGAGTAAATCCAGAGAATATGCACTAACCTGAACAGCTTCCTAAGAGGGGGCTGGCTCTTTGTCTGTAGGAAGCAGTTCATTTCTGAGTCATTTCAGCAAAGTTCTGGTTTGGTGCACACTGTATAGAACAAACACATAGGGGTTTGTGGAAGTCGAGGAAGCTCTGGACAAGATCCTCTCCTTTCAGATCTCCTGAGATTTTGGGGTCAGCCTGACCTCATGGTTACTGGGAGGCCCCAAAGCAGCCTTTAAGTATGTATGTAGTTATTCCTGGGAGCCTTACTAGAGGCAAGCATACCAAGTGTAACCTGCAGGTAAATTGTAGTTCATAGATCTTGGGGAAAGCTAAGGGACAGTATCATGGGATGATGCCCAATCACAAAAATCAGGTAGATTACCCAAGAAGTCATCATTCTTAAGCAGCTTTAGAGAGAGAATCCAGGTAACAAACCAATGAAAGAATGTGCTCAAGAGTTAGGATGAGAGTCAGGGCCTGGTGAGCTTCTTATGTTGACAAAGGGGTAGTTTTAAAACATCCATTTTACAATATACAATACATACCTAGAATAATTCACAAACAACCATGTACATCATGAGATATAAACACTCATTTTGAGAGCAAAACATTACCCAATGCATTGAAGCCGCTGTGTTCTCTTCTGTAATTGAATACCTGTGTCCACCAGAGGTAATCATGATCTTGAATTTCCTAATTTGCCTATATTTATACTATGAATGTATGTGTTTCTAAATTATATATATATTTGCAAGTTATATACTTCACATATATATGTATATATGTATATGCTATCATTTTTCATGAATTCTTCCGTAACGTAATTTTTTTTTTAAGAGACAGGGTCTCACTCTTTTGCCCAGGCTATAGGGCAGTGGTGCAATCTCAAAGCTCACTACAGTCCTAGGCTCAAGTGATTACCTCCTGCCTTAGCCTTCCAAGTACCTGGGACTACAGGTATCTGCCACCATGCCCAGCTAATTTTTAAATTTTTTGTAGAGACATGGGTCTCACTACGTTGCCCAGGCTAGTCTGAAACTCCTGGCCTCAAGAGATCCTCCCACCCTGGCCTCCCAAAATGTTGGGATTACAGATGTGAGCCACCACACCCAGCCTGTAACTTAATTTTTTTTATTCAGCAGTGTTTGTGAGATCTATTTAGGTTGATGCATGTAGCAGAGGTTCATATTTGTCTCAACAGCAGGGCTTTTTATGCTGTGGGCCTAGTTTTGGAAAGGAAGGAAGAAAGAAGGAGGGAGCCAGTTAAAGGCCCTGACCTGTTATGGGCAGTCCAGATTGTGCACTTAGTGTCCCAAAGTGGTGACCCAATTCACCCATCAGTCAGCTGCAAGAGTGGCGATGTGATGCAGCTGGCGGAGGAAGCTAATTATAATGGAGAAAACTGAATTTGCATAGAGAACCAGGAATCAACTAAATACAAATAACATTTCCTGGTTAAAAAAAACACTAAATAAAGATTTAATAAATGCATGTTTACTGTTTTAAAAAATAGTTTTTTGAGTTAGATACAACAAAATTTCAAAAATTAGGCAGTTTTACAAGTGCTATGGGAAAAATAGCCTAATTAAATTTTTCTCTCCTCTTTTTTTCTCCACCGTCTTAGTGTTTTCTGCATTCTGTCCCAGCGGATCTGATTCCTGTTCTGAAGAATTGAAGTTGAGCATCGTTAGTTAAATTCAGCTGCTGCCTGACTGTATACCACAGCAAAGGCTTTGGAGACATTTTTCAGTTAAAACAATAATGACTTTCTTGGAGTGTAATCCCAGTGGAGGCTGTTCTACGTATAGCCTGAAAGAATACTTAACTACCATACGCAATTCTGCAGAGACCTTGTAAAAATCACACTTTACACCAAACAACTGAGTGATTCTGAATTGGTTGGGGGAATCTTAGTTGTAGATATCAATTCACCTTCTTGAAGATTCAACCACTGCTACTCAGAGCTGCTGCTGAAATACCATGTCTAAGAACTCAGAGTTCATCAATCTGTCATTTTTATTAGATCATGAGAAGGAAATGATCCTGGGCGTCCTAAAGAGAGATGAATATTTGAAAAAAGTGGAGGACAAGAGAATAAGGTAGTATTCTTTTTATTTTTTCAGTCCTCCTTGACTGCTTTCTGTTTGTTTGAAGCAATTTAGATCAGAAATGGGCCAAGTGCAACCACAATGGGGACAGATGTCAGTTAGAAACTTCATGAGTTCTCAGCAGTAGCCCAAATATCGGAAAACTTTGGCATTTCACCATTTAGCCAGACATGAAAATGGAATTTAGCTAATAAAGTGGTATTGATGAGAACACTTAATTTGCTAATAAAGTCATAATTTTTAATTAAGAGGAAGGACTACCCAAGTTTGAACCAGCTCTGGCAAGTATTAGTCGTGTGACTTTGAGCAAGCTACTCAACTTCCCTATGCCTTGGTTTCCTCATCAGTAAAACAAAGATAATAACAGTATCCACCTTATAGGGTTGTTGTAAAGATTAAGGAAGTTTATACATATGTAGTGCCTGTCACCTAAGTGTTCAATAAATGTTAGCTATTATTTATTTGTAATGCCATTGTCAGATCAGTCTTACTGGGGATTTGCCTCCAGCACAGCTGCGAGAAGAAAGGGACCTGGAGAGTAAAAATTTCCCATCATACCCCAGAAACCACTTGAATTTTTAAAAATAAGTTTCTTGTGAAGAAAGTTGAATGATGTGGGCACAGTTGAATTTCATATCCACTGTAGGCAGAGCTCATATTTAGCTGGTTTCCCCGGTATGACTTCACCTAATATTTCAGCCAGCATCAATTCTGATTGGTTGCGTCGCCTGCTCTAATTGGTCACATCATTGTTCTGATCATTTGCAAAATCCACTGTGATTGGCTGCTGCCTGTACTGTCTTTGTTTTAAAATATATTTGGTCATTACACCTCACCCCAGAAAAAAAGGAGCAGAAATAGTGTTCCTTCCTCAGTCACTGCCAACTATGCAATGTGTAGGTTTTGTGTCTTGTATGGCTCCCCAAGCTACAATCAGAAGCTTATGTTTATTTTACCTGAGGAGAAAACTTATCATGTGATTATCTTCACATGTTGAAAAAATCTTTAATGTGCCCAAAGCCACTAGGATCTTTAGAAATGGAAATAATTTAAGTATTCTTGATTGATGTTTATTTCACAGTTAAGAGCCCAGAAGCTTAATTTCCACTTTTCCAAGATATTCAACTAATCTTGAAGAAACAAAAGTTTCGATGAAAATTATTGCACTTTTTCTATGCATAGAATTCAGGTGGCAACAAAATGTAGTTAATAATTTCAAAGAAATCATGAATAATATTTTTGACATTAGTAGTCAAGTCATGAAAAGTAAACTAATTTGTGTAATGCCCTGCCAAAAAAAATTATGTTGTTTATAGGGGGTGACATATTAACTAGGAATTGATGACATTCCAAGGGGAATTTAAAATCATTTCTGTCCTGGCTAACACGGTGAAACCCCATCTCTACTAAAAATACAAAAAATTAGCCGGGTGTGGTGGCGGGTGCCTGTAGTCCCAGCTACTCAGGAGGCTGAGGCGGGAGAATGGCGTGAACCCGGGAGGCGGAGCTTGCAGTGAGCCGAGATTGCGCCACTGCACTCCAGCCTGGGCGACAGAGCCAGACTCCGTCTCAAAAAAAAAAAAATCATTTCTGGCCGGGCGTGGTGGCTCACGCCTGTAATCCCAGCACTTTGGGAGGCAGAGGTGGGCGGATCAGGAGGTGGGGAGATTGAGACCATCCTAGCCAACATGATGAAACCCCGTCTCTACTAAAAATACAAAAATTAGCAGGGCGTGGTGGTGCACGCCTGTAGTCCCAGCTACTCGGGAGGCTGAGGCAGGAGAATCACTTGAACCCCAGAGGTGGAGGTTGCAGTAAGCCAAGATCACGCCACTGCACTCAAGCCTGGTGACAGAGTGAGACTCTGTCTCAAAAAAAATTATTTCTATAGGAATAAACAATTTAATAACCAGATGCCCAGAGACAATGAAGTACAATGAATAGGACTTTGTTCTGAATATTTGTTTCTGTCATTATCAATAACTTGTATTAATAATTGTTGGCTGGGCACGGTGGCTCACGTCTGTAATCCCAGCACTTTGGGAGGCTGAGGAGGGTGGACCACCTGAGGTCAGGAGTTTGAGACCAGCCTGGCCAACATGGCGAAACCCCGTCTCTACTAAAATTACAAAAATTAGCGGGTCGCAGTGGTGTGCGCCTGTAATCCCAGCTACTCGGGAGGCTGAGGCAGGAGAATCGCTTGAACCCAGGAGGCGGAGCTTGCAGTGAGCCAAGATCGTGCCATTGCACTCCAGCCTGGGTGACAGAGCCAGACTCCATCTCAAAAAATAATAATAATAACAATTATTATTATTATACTCTTTCTTCCTTTTTCTCATTCCATTTTTCTTCCCTAGTCTTCTTTCCTTATTCCCTATAAGTAAATTCGGTTAAATTGGGTGTAATATACAACAGAGTATCAAGAATAAAGTCATTGGTTTCCTGGCTCTTCAAACTTTTTTGAGAATAGCATAGGAAAGGCTGTTTATAAATCCAAGAGATACTTTTACAGAAAAGAGATTTTCTAAAGCTACGTCTTGTCTCCTTGTTCCATCTGCATTAACTGCATTAGATGTGTTGTCTCATTTTGTTCTGAGTTCTTGTAATATGACTCAGGCTTCACCACTCTTAACAGCTTGGCGTATTCAGAAGTCATTCCAAAGTGGGTGGCATGATGTTGAGGGTGTATGCTGTTGAATCACACAGCCAGAGTTCAAATCTTACTTTCGGCATGAAATATTTGTATCATTTTAGACAAGATGTTTCCATGGATAAATCTAGTTTCCCCATTTGACAACAGAAATAATATTAGTGACCTCATAAGATTGTTCTAAGGATTAAATAAGCTAATATTACAAACAGCTTAGAGCAATGCCAGCATACAGTAAGCACTCAAAAATTGTTGGTTATAATCATTAGCCCTATAGTTGGTTTGTGGTGCCCTTGATTTGCTAGTTGCAGTAGACACTATCAGTGCTCTACTCAGATCCCCTGGAGTCCCTCTCACCTCCTAGTTTTCATGCACTTTATTCTAAGGACTTGAAGTACAAAATTACCTTCGGGTGACTGGAGTTTCCCATAGGATTAAAGAGACACAAGTGCCAGGTAAACTTGAGTGTAAACTGGGTAGCCCAAAGCCAATGGTTGACAGGTACAGAAATCCATTGCCTCAAGGCAGAACAGACTCTGCAATGCAACTTAAGCTCCAGAGCTTCCCGTGGGATGATGCTGAGGCTGGACTTCACCTAAAAATCACACCCTTGCTTAGCCCCTCTCCCTGCCTTCTCCTGCCTCCCTTACTCCCTTATAGATTTCTCCTGAGAGCACTACATAAGTCGCTTGCACACAAATCTACATAGCAGAATTCGCTTCTGGAAAACCCAGTCTGAGACACTATGAAGTTTGTATTACCAAAGCTATTACTATTTAGTAAAGTTCGTTTCAGGGGAAATATAATAAGTCTGCAAGGTGAGCATTAAAATAAAGAATTTTGGTTCATTTGATTTACAAGATATGATCTTCCCAACAATTTTTATCACAGTCATTGTGGTTTACATACTGGTAAAGAAAAAAGTCCAAGCTAAAGAAAGAAGCCCAAGATTAAGCATCTTGGTCAGATAATATAACTTTCTGTTGGCTTTTCTCCCTTTATCTCCTCTGAATAGCCATTTTATTATGAATTTAAGTACAACCTAAATCAGTTCAGGGTACCTTAACTTTAGCGCAGTAGGTCTGCATGGCAATTAAATTCTGCAAACATTTTTCTGATAGATAGATAGATAGATAGATAGATAGATAGATAGATAGATAGATAGATAAAAATATTTATTATAAAGAATTGGCTCATATGATTATGGAGGCTGAGAAGTTCAGACCTAGGAGAGATGATGGTATAATTTGAATCTGAGTCCAAAGGCTGAGAACCAGGAGAGCTGATGCAATAAGTTCCAATCCATGTCTGGCAGTCAGTAGCAAGGGAAAACTGATGTCCCAGCCTGAAGACAGGGAGAGAAAATTCATTCTTACTCAGCTTTTTACTCTAGTCAGACCTTCAGCGGGTTAGACGAGGTACATCCATATTGGGGAGGGCAACCTGCTTTACTCAGTCTACTAATTCAAATATTAATCTCATACAGAAACACCCTCACAGAAACATCCAGAAATAATGTTTAACAAAATATCTGGGCTCCCAGTGGTCCAGTTAAGTTGATACAAATAATTAACTGTCTCAGGAATTTATATAAAGCTGGCTATAGCCCCCGTTCCCACACTTTTGTGAATTGTATAGCTCATCCTGACTCTGTACCCCCGCTTCTGTTGAACTCTCCTCTCTCCTTGCATCTCACCACTTATGGCTATTCCTTACTCTTTTCTTTGCCAGGCCAGAGAACTTAGTCCTTTTTCCTTGATATCCTCCAAAACCATCAATACAAGAAATTTAGATGGGTAACAGATTTTATTACAACAGTAAACTTTGGTGCTAGCTATTACAATAGTTTTCATCATGCTATAGAGGTACAAATGGATATTTTGGGGGGAGTCTAAAGGAAGAAGTAATTAATTACAAGTAAGATAGAAACTGAAGCAATGGTTTCACAGAAAAGGTGAACGTTTGTGCTTGCCTTTGAAATGTGAAAAGGACTTTTCACATTGGCAAATATAGGTCAACTATGTTTTGGCTGTTTACCATGAGCCACAAAGCCACCTTCAGACTGTACTAATCAGTTTCAGAAGGAAATGGAAACCAAATTTTTTTTTAGACTGAAAAAGATTACAAAGAATAAACTTATCTGAAAAGTTAGTAAAGTGGAGTTTGGGAGGCAGTGGATTTATTGTTTGTTTGTGTGTTTATTTGTTTGAATAGCTTGTCCTTTGAGATAAAAATATAGAAGAGGGAGAAAGTGTAAAAATTGTACTGAATCAATATTTTAGGCCTGACACCCAAATGTGCTTCACAGTCTACATGCCCACTAAAGTGTGGCATTGATTAAGGTGGGACTGGTCTTTGGGGACTCGTAAAGGTGCTCCATACCCAGAAGGCACATGGCAAGCCTGATAATTACCTCCAGGCATAAATCATCAGCTGGGGAATAGGCATCTGCCTACTACCATTTCATTTTAAGTTCATTCAAGAGGCTGAAATATATTTGTATACATTCTTCTCCCTCAGACTAAGCAGGAAGGAGTGGTAGGAGATAGTGAGACACAGGTTTTCACTGTTAGAGGGTAAGAATATTTTTAAGGTTCTCTATGGAGAGCAAGTCACTCAAATTTATTGACGGCTTTACTGCAATGAAGAAAAAGCAGAAATGTTGCAAATAAAATTGAGCTATCAACAATTATTGCAAATGGATAAAAATACTGACAGTTTGGAAGCACAAAATGGAAATCATTGTTGATTATTTTGATTTTGTACCTTAGATTGATTTTCATTTACTTCAAAAGAACTCTGACTAACATGTACGTGGGTCATAATATCTACTCCAAAAAAATCTCATTAACAAATTTTTACTCTACTTGATCTCTCACACCTAAAAACAAATACTGTTAAATATCTACTTTGTGGTATTGACCTGTACTTAAAAATCCTCAACTTATTAGTGAATATTCATTTCAGCAGTATATTGTGAGCTTTATTCTCACTAAGGGTACATCATTTCCATTTGACCACCATACATGAAAACATATCTGCACATGTTTTCTTTGGCACCTAATCTTGGGCTTGCCTCAGTGGTAAACTCTATTGGTTGCCTTACAACATAACATTTCTCCTTTCTTCCTTTCTATCCAAATCAAAGTTTTATTCAGCTCTAGCAGTGAATTTTTTAAACAAATTTTTTCTCAAAAAAATTTTTTTTTATTTTTTAAAAAATGTTTTAGGCCGGGCGTGGTGGCTCACGCCTGTAATCCCAGCACTTTGGGAGACCGAGGTGGGCAGATCATGAGGTCAGGAGATCGAGACCATCCTGGCTAACACGGTAAAACCCCATCCCTACTAAAAATACAAAAAATTACCCGGGCATGGTGGCATGCGCCTGTAGTCCCAGCTACTGGGAGGCTGAGGCAGGAGAATCGCTTGAACCTGGGAGGTGGAGGTTGCAGTGAGCCGAGGTCGCACCACTGCACTCCAACCTGGGCGACAGAGCGAGACTCCATCTCAAAAAAAAAAAAAGTTTTAAATATTTGTGGGTACATAGTAGGTGTATATATTTATGGGATACATGAGATGTTTTGATACAGGCATGCCATGTGAAACAAACACATCATGGAGAAAGGGGTATCCATCTTCTCAAGTGTTTATCCCTTGAGTTACAAATAATCCAAATAAATTCTTTACTTTAAAATATATTATTAAGTTATTATTGACTATAGTCACCACACTGTGCTATCAAATAGTAGGTCTTATTCATACTTTCTATTTTTTTAACTCATTAACCATCCCCCCCCGACCCGAGCCCCACACTACCCTTTCTAGCCTCTGGTAACCATCCTTCTACTATCTATGTCCAGGAGTTCAATTGATTTGATTTTTAAATCCCACAAATAAGTGAGAACATGCGAAGTTTGTCTTTCTGTACCAGGCTTATTTCACTTAACATAGTGATCTCCAGTCCATCCATGTTGTTGCAAATGACTGGATTACACTCTTTTTTATGGCTGAATAGTACACCATTGTGTATATGTACCACGTTTTGTTTATCCATTCATCTGTTGATGGCTGCTTCCAAATCTTGGCTATTGTGAACAGTGCTGCAACAAGCATAGGAGTGCAGATATCTCTTCAATATACTGGCTTCCTTTTTTTGGGTATATACCTAGGAGTGGGATTGCTGGATCATATGGTAGATCAATTTGTAGTTTCTTGAGGAACTGCCAAACTGTTCTCTATAGTGGTTGTACTAGTTTACATTTTCACCAACAGTGTATGAAAGTTCCTTTTCCTCTGCATCCTCGCCAGCAAATGTATTTTGGTTTCTTGTGTAAAGCTGGCTCAGTTGAAATGCGCCACTAAATAAGCCAGAACTTAATATCTCCAAGAGACCACAGACCCCAGCCTAGTAACTGCCATTCACCTTATGGTTTTCTCTTAATGTGACTGATTTTGTCATTTCAGTGCTAGGAGAAGAGAAGGAAGGAGAAACAGGAGGGGAGCGTGTATTCAAATTGCTTATTTGGAATCCTGCAGATAAGTTAAATATTTGGTTCAAATGGATTTGAAGTGATTTCAAGAATTATACATTCAGCCTGGAAGTCAGGGAGTCTAAGTGCCAAGCAATAATACCCTTTTAATACACTATAAATGTTTGATCATTTGTTTGTTTTTCCAAATCTTATCACTCTACCACTAAGAGCAAAATTAGTTTGACCTTCTCAAAAGCCTAAAGACTCATTGTCCCCATAAAACACCAGGAGAACTGTTGGACTGGACTTCTAGTTTGGTAAACACTTTGGTTTAATCCTAATAGAATTGCCACAAAGCTTCTTAATGGATTAACAGAAACTCCCAGCATGAACATACTGGCTCCCTAATGGAACTCAAATGCTTAATGAGTCACAGAGAAATGAACAAAAATATTCAGATCTGCCTTAAACCTTGGACGTTTTCCTAGCAAAGACCTTACCAATTTCAATATATAATTACATTTAGGGAAACTAACTTTAATTTTGATTCTAGAGCATTTTTCTCCAAGGAAGCGTTACTTGTAAGGTGCACCATAGGCACAGGGCCACAAATACCTGATATTCAGAGACATGTTAAACATTGGATTGTCCAAATAAATAAACTTGCCAGATCATTTTTAATATTTTTTTACATTTTATTTTATTGACACATAGTAGATGTACATATTTTCAGGGTACATGTTATAATTTCATACATTTATATAATTTGTAAAGATCAAATCAGTGTAGTTGTGATATCCATCACCTTAAGTATTTATCTTTTCCTTATGCTAGAAACATTCTAATTATTCTCTTCTAGCTATTTCAGACCATTTTCTTGGGGGTTTGAAATAATAGATCACCATAGTCATAAGTAAGATTGTTACCTGAGACTATATCTATTATCTGTATCTACATATGTCTCTATATAGAGATCTATATTATTTCAAATTATTAACGTGTTTATATTATATTCATATAAGATATATATTATTTCAAATACCTAGACTATATGTAGAAATATATAGAGAGATAGGTTTTCTCTCTACATATATATCTATAAGTGTAGAGAGTCTATATAAAGAGAGACTCAGTATAGGCTGGGGATTGGTTTCAGGGCCCGGGTGTATACCAAAAGCCACACATACTCAAGGCTAAAGTTGGCCTTGTGGAACTTGTGTATAGGGAGAGTTGGCCCACTGTAAATGTGGGTTTCATATTCCACAAATACTGTGTTTTCAATCTTCATTTGGTTGCAAATGCAGAACTCAAGTTTATGGAGATCCAACTTTGTTTATTTTTTAAAAATCCACGTATAGATGAACCTGGGCAGTTCAAACCCATGTTGTTCAAGGATCCTCTGTATATTTTTTACTCTTCCCCATATTCCCATTTTACTACCCTTTCCCTTCCTTGTGTATTGTCTCTAGCCAGAATTGGTATAGAGGTCATGTCTCTAGGCAGCAGGGGTTAATTAGCACTCACATCCCAAGAAACTACCATTCCCTTTCAATGCAAATTGCAGAAACAGAACAATAAAGCCCATGTAATCCAGAACCTGGCTGAATGTTGGGGCTGGAAGGGGGAGTAAAGAAGACCCATCCCCTCAAAGGTAAGTCAGCTCATAAGGGAATATTTAATATCAACTATATCCTTGGAGAAATAGGTATTTTATTCCTAAGAAAATGATATAAGTGAAAACTTCACTAATAAAAATGTCACCACTAATATTTTAGATTTCAGGCAAGTGACCATTTTATATCAACAGTAATCTTATAAGAATGTTCCTATGTTAATAGAAGTTATGGTTTAACCAATTTAAATTTATAATAAGATTAGGCTAACATGCATTTCGTAATTTTTATAATTGTTCTTTTATTGCAGAGTAATTAAGCATAATGAAAATATTTAATGCAAAGAAATTAATAAAATTCTTACACAGCAAGCAATTTTTTAAAGTTTTTAATCTCAGTATTGTGCTAGGATCTATAAAGGGCATCAATGTCTGCAACTTTTAAAATACCATAAACCTCAATCTGCTTAAACATTTAATATCTTCTGATACATATTTTCATTATAGAATCAATGGGCTTATTATAGAAAATTACATAACCATATAATATGAACATTAAAGTCTCACATAGAATTCCACTTTCCAGAGGTGAATAGTCTCCATTTGTGTTGAATTTCCTTCCTGTCACTTTTATGTGTATATATACACACACATATATATGCAATTTTCACATAGTTGGAAATTGCATGAAATTTACATATACATACTGTATAAAATATCATAAACCTCAATCTGCTTAAACATTTAATATTGTCTGATACATATTTTCATTATAGAATCAATGGGCTTATTATAGAAAATTAGATAACCATATAATATGAACATTAAAGTCTCACATAGAATTCCACTTCCCAGAGGTAAATAGTCTCCATTTGTGTTGAATTTCCTTCCTGTCCCTTTTATGTATGTATGTGTATATATATACATATTTTCATATAGCTGGAAATTGCATGAAATTTACATATACATACTATATATGTAAATTTTATTCTTTATTTTTGCTTTGCATTATTTCATGAACATTTTTCATGTCATTAAAAATTATTTGTAAACATTTTTATTGGCTGGATAAGATTTCATAACATAAGATTTTTCCATATAACATGAATGTGCAACGTGTTTCTTAACTATTTATTCTTATTTCCATGAACATTCTCATTCTTAAATCCTCTTATATTGTGATTCATATTTTGAATAATATTTCCTTAATTTTAAAAACCGGCAATCTGAGAAAATTGATTCAATTAAGACCATGCATCTTGTGAATCAGATTGTTTATTGTTTATCACAAATCTCACCTTCCTTTCGTAGAATCTGAAAGTTTGTAATTAATTGCCAGTGATGGTTTTCAGTGAAGCATTTAAGGAAAGAACAACACATAAAGGAAACATTTATATTCATATTCAACAAATTTCAAAGAAATGGTGACAACATTTCTTGTATCATGTACTGATACTGACAACTAGGGAAACTGCTCAAAATGTGTTTTGCAATAACCTTTATCTATGAAAATGTGAATCCCCGTAAGTATCACCTAAAAAGGTAAAATGGGAAAAAGTAAGTACTGATAACTGCCTTTGCTGAACATATAACCCCTTCCCCACCACATTTAAAATAATTTAGTTTGCACAAATTCAATTTAGAGTCATTCTAGAAATAAACTTCAGTTATACATTTATAAAAACTAAAATGGAAACCCTCTAGTATGTGTCCATATTCAGCAGCAGAATTGGTTTTAAAGAATTTTTCATGAGCAACATGTTCTCTCTAAAGTATCAGTTTTTTTGTATGAATGCCCAATTTTCTTCCATCAAGTCAATTCTATCATTGCATTGTGATACCAAATATTTTAAGAAGCCCAGCATTTTATCTTGGTTGTTTTTTAAAGAAATGCAGCTTTCCTACTTCTTGCTGTACTGATTCTATCTCCGTCTCTGTTTTTTTCTGAGTAATTTATCATATTGATAACAAGACTTTCTGATGTTTTTAATACTCGAGCAAGGTATTCTTTGGGTTTCAGATTAGCAAAACACATTCTTGTTTCTTAATGGGCCAGGAAATTGAGACAATAGTTATTTTAAGATAGTTCCATGTGGGAGACTTGGTTTGCTAATTACGTATGAGATAAATTTCTGCTATGATAAGACTATAGTGAATAAACAGCAAGGTATCAAATTGCAGTGATTCCTAACTCCTTTAGAGTTGTAACGAGCTGTTTTTGTCATATAATTTATAAGATCCCTGTCTTAGGTTGGATTCCCCCAGAGGTAGACCTTGAACTCATGATTTGTGTGCAAGTGATTTATTAAAGAGAAACCATAAACTACTAGTAGGGAAAGCAACACAGGAAAGGAGAAGAATCTAAGCAAGGGTGAGAAGTCAGGCAAAGTTTGGCAGAGGTCACCATCATCATGACTTTACAGGGACAGATAATGTTTGCTGTTTTGTCTCCATTGTCCTTTTTAAAAAGAATTCAGAATGAATGCTTGAGTCATTGTCCCTTTGCATATATGAGCACATTTAATGTTTCTGGAAAATCTGTAATAAGTCATTGATTCTCTTAGGTTATAAGGGATTGGTTAAGTTCTTCCTCGTATTTCTGTGGTTTTAATTATTTTCCCTAAAACTATTACTTTTCAGCATTATTGCTCCGTTGTTTTCAGTATTTTTTGGATTTGGGTTTTTTGTTTTGTTTTGTTTTGTTTTGTTTTTTGTCAATTGCCTGTCAGTTGACATGGTTTTGTGAGATTTTCCGGTATATTCCTATGAGCCAAGCTTTTTAATACCAGGAAGTGTCTTCTGCAGATATGAAGACTTCACAATGCCCTCTTTCCTTGAGACTATTTGTAAACATGAAATTGGCACAAGTCACAAGACTTCTTTATCCAAACAAGTGTTCTTTTACTCCTTCTTCTTGTTACTTTCTCTTAAGCAGCTTTTTATCCAGGCATAACTTTTTCCCAGTTCTCAGAGAGTTGTGATTTTTTTTAATAGCCTTTGATTTGAAAACTAATCAAAAGTTATACAAAATGTATTAAGATAGAGTCATGCTTGTTGAAGAATGACTCTCTTGGGGAATATTTGTCATGAGAGACTTTGTGATAAGATCCAGTTTGGGCAGATGCCATATGTTGAAAGAAGCTGGGCAGGCGGAAGAAACCCTCCATGTTTACTGAGGCTTAACTTTGAGTGTGCTCAGCATGGCTTTGCACAGCTAGGAAAGAAACAACAGTCATGAATAAATACGGAGTCCTTTCTGAGCAAAAATATTTTAATATATTGAGAGCCAGTGGGAGGATACTGGTGTGTGGGAAGAGTGCAGATTTTGAAATATAAAATTCAGGGTCTGAATCTTGACCTCCTTATTTAATAGCCCTGTGACCCACAAGTTACCTCTCGGAGATTCCACTTTCCTATCTATAAAATGGGAATCATAATGTATTTTTCATGGGTTGTTGTCAAAGCAATGGTATGACATGTGTATTAGTTCGTTTTCATGCTGCTGATAAAGACATACCCAAGACTGGGCAATTTACAAAAGAAAAAGGTTTAATGGACTCACAGTTCCACATGGCTGGGGAGGCCTCACAATCAAGGCAGAAGGTGAGAGGCACATCTCACATGGTGGCAGACAGGAGAAGAGAACTTGTGCAGGGAAAATCCCCTTTATAAAAGCATCAGATCTCATGAGACTTATTCACTATCATGAGAATAGCATGGGAAAGACCCACCCAAATGATTCAATTATTTCCCACCAGGTCCCTCCCACAACACATGGGAATTATGGGAACTACAATTCAAGATGAAACTTGGGTGGGGACAGAGCCAAACCATATCATTCTGCCTCTTGCCCCTCCCAAATCTCATGTCCTCACATTTCAAAACCAATCATGCCTTCCCAACAGTCTCCCAAAGTCTTAACTCATTTCAGCATTAACTCAAAAGTCCGCAGTCCAAAGTCTCATCTGAGACAAGGCAAGTCCCTCCCATCTATGAGCCTGTAAAATCAAAAGCAAGTTAGTTACTTCCTAGATACAATGGGGTACAGGCATTAGGTAAATACAGCCATTCCAAATGGGAGAGACTGACCAAAATGAAGGGGTTATAGGCCCCATGCAAGTCTGAAATCCAGGGGGGCAGTCAAATCTTAAAGCTCCAAAATGATCTCCTTTCACTCCATGTCTCACATCCAGGTCACGCACGCTGATGCAAGAGGTGGGTTCCCATGGTCTTGGGCAGCTTCACCCTTGTAGTTTTGCAGGGTACAGCCTCCCTCCTGGCTGCTTTCACGGGCTGATGTTGAGTGTCTGTGGCTTTCCTAGGCACACAGTGTAAGCTGTCAATAGATCTACCGTTCTGCGGTCTGGAGGACAGTGGCCCTCTTCTCACAGCTTCACTAGGTGGTGCCCCAGTAGGGACTCTGTGTGGGGCTCCATCCCCACATTTCCCTTCCATACTGCCCTAGTTGAGGTTCTCCATGAGGGCCCTTCCCCTCCAGCAAACTTTTGCCTAGGCATCCAGGCATTTCAGTACATCCTCTGAAATCTATGCAAAGGTTCCCAAACCCCAATTCTTGACTTCTGTGCACTTGCAGGTTCAATACCACATGGAAGCTGCAAAGGCTTGGGGCTTGCACCCTCTGAAGCCGTGGTCTGAGCTCTACATTGCCCCCTTTCAGCCACAGCTGGAGCAGCTGAGATGCAGGGCACCAAGTCCCTAGGCTGCACACAGCATGGAGACCCTGGGTCCTGCCCATGAAACCTTTTTTTGTTCCAGGCCTGTGATAAGAGGGGTTGCCGCAAAGGTCTCTGACATGCCTTGGAGACATTTCCTGCATTGCCTTGGTGATTACATTTGGCTCCTCACTACCTATGCAAATTTATGCAGCCAGCATGAATTTCTCCTCAGAAAATGAGATTTTCTTTTCTATCGCATCGTCAGGCTTTTATGCTTTGTTTCCCTTTTAAAACTGAATGCTTTTAACAGCACCCAAGTCACCTCTTGAATGCTTTGCTGCTTAGAAATTTCTTCCCCCAGATACTGTAAATCATCTCTCTCAAGTTCAAAATTCCACACATCTCTAGGGCAGGGGAAAAATGCCACCAGTCTCTTTGCTAAAACATAACAAGAGGCCAGGCACGGTGGCTCATGCCTGTAATCCCAGCACTTTGGGAGGCTGAGGCTTGCAGATCACAAGGTCAGGAGATCGAGACCATCCTGGCTAACATGGTGAAACCCCCTCTCTACTAAAAATACAAAAAATTAGCCAGGCGTGGTGGTGGGCACCTGTAGTCCCAGCTACTTGGGAGGCTGAGGCAGGAGAATGGCGTGAACCCGGGAGGTGGAGCTTGCAGTGAGCTGAGATCACGCCACTGCACTCCAGCCTGGGCGACAGAGTGCAACTCCATCTCAAAAACAAAAAAAAAACATAACAAGAGTCACCTTTGCTCCAGTTCCCAACAAGTTCCTCATCTCCATCCGAGGCCACCTCAGCTTGGATTTCATTGTTCATATCATTATCATTTTGGTCAAGGCCATTCAACAGGTCTCTAGGGAGTTCCAAACTTTCCCACATTTTCCTGTCTTCTTCTGAGCCCTCCAAACTCTTCCGACCTCTGCCTGTTCCCCAGTTTCAAAGTTGCTTCCACATTTTTGGGTATCTTTTCAGCAGTGTCCCATTCTACTGGCACCACTTTACTTTATTAGTCTGTTTTCATGCTGCTGATAAAGACATACCCGAGACTGGGCAATTTACAAAAAAAAAAAAAAAAAAGAGGTTTAGTGGACTCACAGTTCCTCTTGGATGGGGAGGCCTCACAGTCATGGCGGAAGGTGAAAGGCACATGTCACATGGTGGCAGAGAACAGAAGAGAAATTGTGCAGGGAAATTCCCCTTTATAAAACCATCAGATCTCATAAGATCTCACTATCATGAGAATGGCACAGGAAAGACCCACCAAATGATTATCTCCCACCAGGTCTCTCCCACAACACCTGGGAATTATGGGAGCTACAATTCAAGATGAGATTTGGGTGGGGATGCAGCCAAACCATATCAACATGTAAAGTAAAGTGCCTGTTATTATGTGGCTAAGTGTTGTGAAATTTAGGTTTTAATGATAGGCACTGCATGTGGAAGCTACAGCACAAATGAAAGCATAATTTTTTTTATATTCAGAGTACAGAAAGAAGGTCTGGTCAGCCTTGAATTTTCCTCAGGCAAATATGAAATACCGCAGTGTTGATGGCATTGTCTCTGAATCTTACAAAAGATGGGAGTGCAAGGAGCTGTGCAGGCATCAGAATCAGGCTGCTGTGACATTATTCTGCCCGCATATATTATTTTAGTGATTTTTGTGTCATTGTTGACAATAGACTTTGTCAGTCACTGTGGCCTTGCTCTCTTAATGGAATATGAAACACTAGTTCTAGAGAAGTACTTAGCTTGCAGGCATTACATCAGAGGCTGAAGCAAAACCTGACAGCAACATCTCTGCAAGTGGAAGAAAGAATAAAAACTAATATTTCCTGAGTTCTTATTGTATTTTTTTGGGAAATAGGTTTGGCTGCGGGTGACAGAGACACATTATAATCATGACTTAAGATGGGAACATATTCCTGTCTAATGTCAAAGTCTGGGTTGACTGGTGGCTTTTGTGGTATTGTTATGGGGGCTGCATTAAAGCAGGGGTCTGGACTCCCTATCTTTTGTTGCTCCACCATGTTGAGAGTTTAGCTCTTGATCCAGGATGGTTCATTCCTATGTTCTCATCCCAGCTTCTGGAAAAAGAGAAGAGGTCAAGGGAAGAGGATTCTCCCTCTTCCATTAAAGGCATGACCTAAAGGTATATCGTTTCTGATTACACTCCATTGGCCAGCATTTAGTATCATGACAAAACCTAACTGCAAGAAATACTGAGAAATCTAGTTTTTATTCTGAGTGGCCATGAGTATAGCTAGATGTTCCACTAATAAAGAAGAAAGGGAGAACAGATATTAGGAAACACATACCAGAATTGTCTATTCCATAATTATTATGTGTCAAGCTGTGCTAAACACTTACAAACATTGTCTTACTTAATGCTCATAACAACACTGTAATGCTGTTTTTACAGAAGTATTTTGAGACACAAAGAGGTTAAGTCTCCTTAAGTCCTGAGACAGAGAGACGTTAAATAATTGTCTTAAGGTCTCAGAGGAAATAAGTGGCATAGCCAGAACTTGAACCCAGGCACTCTGACTTTAGAACCCTGTGCTCTGGGCCACTGTGTAATCCTTGCTTGCTCATTATCTCCCTTAGGCCTTGATGTGCTCTACTAGATGAGATTGTTTAAAAGCATCAAGGAATTAAAGATACTTTATAAACTGTTTATTCATGGCTTCCTCTTCAAGGCAGCTAATTGCTTCCATTCTAAAATTCCTGTCTTATTTGGTGTAAAATGGTGTTCAGTACAATTTGGTCCAGACAAGATAACACAAGAAAAATAATGCCACACAAATGTGACAAGAATTTTAATGAAAGCAATTCCTGATTTGAAAGAAATGTGTCTATGTGATGATAAAGCAAAAAGTCTTTTTAATACATGGAACATTTTTGATGATGGGATGGAAAAAAACATTCAATATATCACTAGAATACAGAAATGAAAAGATTCTATCATTCAACAACCATCAAGATAGTTAATCTTTTCAGTCTTTACAATTTCAACTACATATAGGTTAGCAATTTATATGTTAATATAAATGTATCTATAGAGCAACAAGGAAAATTAAAGAATGTGAAGCTGTTGTAGATTTGGTGGTCAGAGAAAACCTTCCCTGGGCAAGCAGCAGTAAAACTAAAATTAAAAAAAAAATAAGTGGGAGCCAGCCAGATTAAGAATTAAGTTGTATGTTTATCAGCCAATATAGGTTAAGTGATGCTGCAGTAACAGCTCCAAACTCTTAGTGGCTTAAAACAACAAAGATTTCTCACTCATGCTACATGTTCATAACAGGATGTCTGGGGACTCTACTTCATGGCATCCTCAGACCAGGATCCAGACTTGCAGAGCAGACACTATTTGGAACATTGTCATTCTCTATGCAAAGAAAAGGGTGTGTGGTGAACCCTGCCCTTGATTTTAAAGCTTTTAGCTGGGATTACTTACCACATTTCATTGGCCAGTGTGAGTCACATGATGACATCTAATGCCAACAGGGCAGAAAGGCGCAATTCCAACTTGCTTTCAGAAGTAAGGAGAATGGGAAGTATTTAGTGAACAGATAAATGACTACTGTTTTGGGTGATGGAATGTGGAGGGAAGGCATTCCCAGCTGAAGAAATAGCATGTTCAAAGGCCCTGAAGTGGGAAAGAACTTGGTATATTTATGAAACTTTAAGAAGAATTATGTTGCTGAATCCTATCTCCTATCTGTAGATAGGAGATGACCAGAGGGAAGAGGGAGCAGATTAGGCAGATCTTTACAGGCTATGGGAAAGAGGTATAAATTACATTAAAAATATAAAGGAAAACTACTGGTTGGTTTTAAGCAGAGGAACCACATGATGTAAGAAATATTTTAAAAGAGTATTGACTAATGATATTGATTATTCCATGGAGAGTAGATTGGAAGGGAATTGAAAGTAGGGACACCTAATAGGAACCTTTTCGAAATTCTAAGTGAGATTGCATGGTAGTTCCAGTTTAATGCAGTCTTATTTGAGGCAAATATTCTATCTATTTTAGACATTTTTAAAATTATTAATTATTATCCATTTCAATCTCCTTCCCATATGCCTCAAATTCATACAGCACTTCAAGCCACCGCAGTGAGCCACAGGGAAGGAATAAAGGTTTTCTTTTCCTCTTCTTTTACTTCTTTTTCTCTTTTCTCTTCCCCTACTAAGGATCTATGCCTGCTTATGTTGAAGGAAAGGAAAGAGAAAAGTTATGCTTCATTGCTTGAAATATTTGGTGATGGGACAAAGAGGTCTCCTTTCTGTCATCATTACCATTTCTCCATATGAAACTGATAACAGAAGGCTGTGATATCTTCTCACTCTGTTTAATCCACATGAATGTTCAAAGAGCTGATATTCTGCCTCCAGGATGTTTATAGGGTAGGAGACGCACAATCCCAAGCAGGGTTCCTTCTGTTCTGGCTCTAAGGGGAAGTGAGGCTGAGAGGAGAAATGATGGATAATGAGAAAGTGATGTACTCATTAGAACTGAATAATGGTTTCAACAGTGTTTAAATTCATGATTTTGGATATAATATAATTTCTAGAGATAACAACTTCCAGGGTTTCTTCATGAGAGTGAATGGTGCACATGGACAGGAAGGTCAAAGAAGATGACCAGGTCAAAGAACTGAAAGCCCAGGGAGTTGGATGTGTTATGCCCAGGAATGATGTACTCTGTAAGAAATGAAGCCAAGTCGAGGGTATATCCATTTCCTGTGGCTGCTGTAACAAATTACCACAAACTTGGTGGGGACTTAAAAGTGCTTAGTATGGCTGCCTGTTGCAACACATGAGTCATGGTGTGTCATTTGTCTCCTTAACTAACATAAAGGGTAATGGTAATTCTTAGTAGATGTTTTGTTTAGACTCATTTTTTTCCTCAATACCAGAATGCCTAGCACAGTGTAGGCGTACTATAAGTGCTTGTTGGATGAATGAGTGAGACATGAAGTCAAAGATTTTAAAAACTTTGCTCTACAGTTTGAAAATTCTCTTTTTATGAATCTATCATCAGGCTGAGAAATAAATGACCTGGTTCCTGATTCCATCTGTACTGCTTATTATTTTTAACATGAGTCTTATAATACCTCACAAGCTAGTTTGAAAGATCAAAAGAAATAATAAATAGCTTTAAATATTCAACTGCTTTATAACCTAGCATGAAATTGGATCCTGAGCAGTATATACAATAAACTAAGGCCTTTGTTCCTGCCTTTGGGAAGATGCTAGTCTAGATGGGCATGACAAAGTTTAACACCACAAATGTAAAAAGATATGGTATAAAATGTGTGGGATGATTCTCAATTTTTTTTTCCTAGAACATAGACATTCTGTGTTGAAGAAGAGATTGGCTCAGTAGCACCAAGCAATGACATGTCTGTGAAGCATTTAAGTGAGAAGGAACCTGTCTTCTGGAGCAGTGTTTTACAAATTTGGCAATATATTGGAATAAACAGTGAAGCTTTTAAAAATCCCGTTACCTAGGCCACATCCAAAGCTAATTACGTTAGAATCTGTGGAAGTGAGATTTGCGAATCAGTATTTTTAAAATCTTTCCAAAGTGATTCCAATATATAGCCAAATTTGAGACTGAATCTCCAAAGCTGTGCTTCTCCAACTCAAATCACCTGAAAATTTTGTTAAAATGTAGGTTCTGATCCAACAGGGTCTAAGGCAGTGCCTGAGATTCTGCATTCCTAAAACGTTCCCAGGTGATGCTGATGCTGCTGGAACAAGGACCACACTTGGAACAGCAATTTTCTAAAGGATAAATATATCACATGTCAGGTAGTAAAAGAAGGGACATGGAACCTATGTACCAAGCAGCATGCTGGGAACTTTACATTTATCATCTCATTTAATCTTTAAACAATCATGAAGGAATATTTTTACTCTCATTTTAGAAATGAAGAGACTGGGGTTGAGTGGGTAAATCATTGCCTGAGGCTGGACAGCTTATTCATGATGGAACCTGGATTTAAACATAGGCATGTCTAACAGCAAAGCCCATAGGCTAATAGAAATTGTTGGAAACTTTCAAATGCTAAGCAGAAGCTTTTCGATGTGAAATGGTAGGCAGTCTACAGCCATACCACTCTGAAAGCACCTGATCTCATCTGAAATGGTAGGCAATGTCTTTATTACTTTTCTTAAGTGCATGAAGATTGTGCCTACAATGATGCTGAGTTTGATTTCACACTCCTGCCTCAAGTAGTATATATAGGCAGGTAAAGAACCAGGTACTGTGTATGCCTGTAACCTGGGGCCATGCTTTCTAGTGTTATGGTATCAAAGATATCCTAGAGAAGTTACAGTAGAATGAGAATAGATACTAATAGCAAAATAATAGTGCTGATAGAGAATGTCAAAATTCAAAAGTAAAACACAAACATTTTATTTTTCAGTTACTGATATCAAAGGATTGTTGCCTCTGGAGGCAGAAATTGTATTTCCTGAAAATATTTGGCTCTAACTCCTTGATTCAAATGTCCTTCCAAATGAAAATATCTCTTGATTAAAGAGATTTGAATTGAAACTAGCGACACCAAATAGGCACCTTTTCAAAATTCTAAGTGAGATTGCATGGTGGTCCCCAGTTTAAAGCAGCCTTATTTGAGGCAAATATTCTATCTATTTTAGACATTGTTTTAGACATTGTAGATATCTCTGCTCCTGTTTGTTTTTTTTAAGTGATTTTTTTTCCCCTCTTCTTTCAGGAAGCTGAAAAATGAACTCTTAGAAGCAAAACGTAGAAGTGGGAAAACTCAACAAGAGGCCAGCAGAGTTTGTGTTCACTGTCACAGAAACCTGGGCCTAATCTTTGACCGGGGAGACCCTTGTCAGGCTTGCTCACTGAGGGTATGCAGGGAGTGTCGAGTTGCAGGCCCCGATGGCAGCTGGAAGTGCACTGTCTGTGACAAAATCGCGTGAGTTTCTTGATTTTTCATGGAAAGTGGAGATTGATGACTGAAGGGATTGGAGTGGGGAAAGCAAAAGAGAAAAAGAGTATTTTAAGTTTAAGGATAGAGAGTGCAGGTGAAATTACAGCCCAATCACAGGCTTAGCAATGCCTTGGCAGGGCTCTGGGGTGTGTGTGTGTGTGTGTATGTGAGAGAGAGAGAGAGAGAGAGATACAGAAAGAATATTTTTTTAAAAATTGCAAAGCATTGTAAAATTGGAAGCCTCACTGAACCATATCTCTTTCTTTTTAATCATTATTAATATTATTATTTTAGGGACAGGGTCTCACTCTCACCCTGGCTGGAGTGTAGTGGCTGTTATCATGGCTCACTGAAGCCTCGACCTCCTGGGCTCAAGTGATCCACTCATCTCAGCCTCCAGAATAGCTGAGACTACAGGCATGCACCACTACACGCAGCTAATTGAATGGCAGGGTCTTGCTGTGTTGTCCAGGCTGGTCTTGCACTCCTGGACTCAAGGGATCCTCCAGCCTTGGCCTCCCAAAGTGCTAGGATTACAGGCATGAGCCACTGCACCCGGCCACTCTTTCTGTATTTCAAAACTTCCCCTGAGCATCCTTGTCTCAGGGCCCCTCTTGGCTTCACGTGGCTCCTCAGAGGGCATAGATAATTTCCCTGAGACATTCTTAGACATTTGAGGTGACTGGCAATATGATTCTCACATGTTCAGCCTGCTCTGCACATCAGCTGACAAGCAAAGCTGGAGTACTTCCCAAATTTCCTCCAAACCGAATTTCCTCCAAATTCTTTCTCATTCCTTGAGAAAGAATGAAGGGAGAGAACCTTCCCATTTGCCTCTCTGTTTAGCCTGTGGGAGTGCAGTAAGCACAAATTTCACTTTGCCAACTTGGGTGAAAGCCAAGAGTCATTGTTTTCTCAGTTCAGTTAAACCAGTCTTAGTCTGATTCAGTCTCTACTGCTCCCCTCCTTTTGAGAAATTTCCCCTGAATCCACTGGTATGTTTTATCCCTCCCAGTGTCTGTCTCCTCTGCTCTGGGAGGTGCCTCATAATCTCATCTCAAGGCAGCTGAGTGTTCATCTACCTTTCCTGTGAATCCAATTCATTGGTTTTTGTTTTGTTTTTTGCCTAGTTAACTCATCCTGTTACAGTAGTTTAGGGGCTGTCTTGGGAGGAAAAGTAAATAGTGAGATAGTAGAAGTGATCTTTCATTTTCATCTTCTCTAAATGAGGACTACTGTTCTGTTGAAGACGCCTATATTCAGTGCTTACATTTTTAGCCAATGTTATGTTCCCTGTACTGTTTCACAAAAGTGATCCTGAATAGAGCAATTCAAACTATGTTTTAATACTGGATTGAGATAAGTAGGGTTATTTTTCTTTTCTTTAGTTTTTAATTTTTGTGAATACATAGCAGGTATATATATTTATGGGGTACATGAGATATTTTGATACAGGCTTGCAATATGTAATAATTACATCAGGGTAAATGGAGTATCTATTACCTCAAGAATTTATCCTTTGTGTTACAAACAATCCAACTATACTCTTTTAGTTATTTTTAAATGTAAAATTAAATTATTATTGACTATAGTCACCCAGTTATGCTATCAAGTACTAGATCTTATTTATTCTGTCAACTATTTTTATACCTGTTAGCCATCTCCACTTCCCTTGACCCCCACTACCCTTCCCAGCCTCTGGTAACCATCCTTCCACTCTCTATGTCCATGAGTTAAATTGTTTTAATTTTTAGCTCCCACAAATAAGTGAGAACATGTAAAGTTTGTCTTTCTGTGCCTAGCTTATTTCACTTAATATAATGGCCTCTATTTTCATCCACGTTGTTGCAAATGACTAGATCTCATTCCTTTTTATAGCTGAATAGTACTCCACTGTGTATATGTACCACATTTTCTTCATCCATTTATCTGTTGATGAGCACTTAGGTTGCTTCCAAATCTTGGCTATTGTGAATAGTGCTGCAGTAAACATGGGAGTGCAGATATCTCTTCAATATACTGATTTCTTTTCTTTTGGGTATATACCTAGGAGTGGGATTGTTAGATCATATGGTAGCTCCATTTTTAGTAGTTTAAGGAACCTCCAAACCGTTCTCCTAGTTGTACTAATTTACATTTTCACCAACAGTGTGTGAGAGTTCCTTTTCCTCTACATTCTCACCAGCATTTGTTATTGCCTGTCTTTTGGATAAAAGCCATTCTAACTGGAGTGAGATAATAGCTCATTGTAGTTTTGTCATGCATTTATCTGATGATCAATGTTGTTGAACACCTTTTCATATGCGTGTTTGCCATTTGTATGTCTTCTTTTGAGAAATGTCTGTTCAGTTCATTTGCCCATTTTAATCAGATTATTAGATTTCTTCCTAATCAGATTATTAGATTTTTTGTAGAGTTGTTCAAGCTCCTTATATATTCTGATTATTAATCCCTTGTCAGATGGGTACTTTGCAAATATTTTCTCCCATTCTGCAAGTTGTCTCTTCACTTTGTTGACTGTATCCTTTGCTGTGCAGAAGCTTTTTAACTTGATATGATCCTATTTGTTCATGTTTGCTTTGATTGCCTGTGCTTGTGGGGTATTTCTCAAAAAGTGCTTGCCCAGACCAATGTCCTAGAGATTTTTCTGCAAAGTTTTCTTATAGTAGTTTCATAGTTTGAGGTCTTAGATTTAAGTATTTAATCCACTCTGATTTGATTTTTGTATGTGGTGAGAGATATGGGTCTAGATTCATTCTATGCATGTGGATATCCAGTTATCCCAGCACCACTTGTTGAAGAGACTCTCCTTTCCCCAATGTATGATTCTGGCACCTTTGTGGAAAATGAGCTCACTGTAGATGTATGTATATGTTTCTTCGTTTTTTATTCGGTTCCATCGGTCTTTGAATCTGTTTTTATACTAGTACCATGCTGATTTGTGTATGCTATACAGCATAAAAACAGAAATTATAGTTCTGTGGTATAATTTGAAGTCAGGTAACGTGATTCCTCTAGTTTTCTTTTTGCTCAGGACAGCTTTGGCTATTCTGGGTCTTTTGTGGTTCCATGTAAATTTTAAGATTGTTTTTTGCAGTTCTGTGAAAAATGTAATTGGTATCTTAACAGAGAATGCATTGAATCTGTATATTGCTTTAGATAAACAGTTTTAAAGAAACGAATCTTTTAAGTTCTTTTATTACTTACTTTGGATACGTTATTTTGATTTACTTAAGCAATTATTCTCAATTCTTTATCTCACATAAATAAATTTTTCTTAGTCCTTTATGTCATCAGCAAACTTCCTTCTCCAGATCTGGGAGGATGAACAGTGATGAAATAAACAATATATGGATTTCAACATAATCTTTTACTGATTTGAAGGAGCTCTTTATATATTCTACGTACAAGCTATGTTGGTTACCTATATTGCAGATATCCTCTCTCACCTCCTGACTTGGCTTTCCATTGTCTTAATGGTATCATTTTATGAACAGAAATCTCTACTTTTTAGTAGTTCCATTTGTTAATTTTTTCCTGGATTACTAGAGGGATTTTTTTCTGAATCCTGTTGAAGAAAACTTTCCCTAACACCAAAATCATGAAAATATTCTCCTATGTGATGTTTTATAATTGTTATTGTCTTAACTTTTATCTTTAAACTTATAATCCACCTGAAACTTATTTTTTGTGCATACTGTGAATTAGAAACTGATTTTTATATTTTAATATGGGAATTATGCAGTGGCTGATTTGAGTATCCTAGATAACTCTATTCAATGATGTTTGTTAATTGCATTGTCCAAGTCTTCCATATACTTAGTGATTTTTAATCTGCATATCCAATCAGATATCGAGAAAGGTATGCTAAACTCTCTCAATAATAATTGTGGATTTCCTATTTATCCTTTTAGTTCTGATTATATTTGCTTTATATATTTAGATTTACTACAGAGTTACCCTTTCCACTGCTCTTTATTCTTTGCTATATCTCTATGCTTCCATCAGAATAATTTTTCTTCTTCCTAAAGGGTACCCTTTAGTATTTCCTTTAGTGTGGCTTTGCTGGTGGTGAATACTCTCAATTTTTTTCTTAGCATGGCTTTATTTCACTCTTAATTTTCAAATATGTTTGCACTGCTTATTGAATCCTAGGTTGGATGTTATTAACTTTCAGTAATTTGAAGATTCTATTGGCTTCTGATTTCCAGTGTTTTTATTAGGAAATCAGCTATCAGTATATTATTGTTCCTTTGAAGGTAATATTTTTAAAATGTTTTTAATATTTTCCCCTTTTTGTCATGTTTTCAACAGTTACTATAACAAACCTATGTCTGATTTTCTTTGTATTTATCTATTTTGATGTTCCTAGAACATCTTGAACCTGTACATTAATATCTTTTGTCATATTTGAAAACTTCTCAGGGAATCTCTTTAGATATTTCTTTTCCCCCATTATCTGTCTCCTCTATGCCAAGTAGTCAAGATATGCATCTTAGTAATATTCAGCATCTTTTAGATATCTTTATGCTCCCTTCTGTATTTGTTATCCATTTACATCTCTAAACTCAGTTTGTATATTTTGTCTGACCTATATTTCAGTTCATGAGTCCTGCCTTTGTGTCTAATTTGCTATTAAACACATCCATTTAATTCTTAACTTCAGTTACTGTGTTTTTCAGGTTTAGAATTTTCATTTTGCCTCTGTTATGTTTTCTAACCGTCTGCTGACCTACTCATTTTTTTCTTGTAATTTCTTGAAGTAATTATTTGGAATTATGTTAAAATGTATAAATTATAGATCTGTTATCTGAGTCCCCTATGGGACTATTTCTATTGTTTATTGTTTCTTGTGGTTTTGGTCATGTCTTTCTTCCCATAAACCTAGTGGTTTTTTATTGATGGCCAAAATATATGAAGAAATGGTAGGACTTAATGAGACTCTGTATAATATGCCTCTATTGAGAATGTACATTTTTCTTCTGAAAGGGAATTAGGATAAGGCTCTTGCATATTTAAGATTACCTTAATCAAGTCAAGGATTGAACTAATTTCAAAATTGGGACCTTGGCCCCCATGAGGGCTGATCTGTTTCTGGATCACATAAACTCATAGGGAATACTCCTTCAGAGACTCATAACATGCCTGTTAGATAAGAGAGGCAATTGGTTTTATATTTTATGGATAGTGTAAACAAGAATGCTAAGAGTTAGATGTGTGTTAGTAGAGTTGGGATGAGTTTAAAAGTTTTGGAGTTTTTTGTTTGTTTGTTTGTTTGCTTGTTTTTTCACACAGCTCTTTTCCCACCAGATTCTGCCAAGATGAGATTTTCCATTTTAGAGCAATGAAGAAGAAAATTGAATTTTAACTAATGACTGATTTGCTAGTCCTCAACTATGGAGTCTGAGGATTTATGGGGGAATTTCTCAATAACTATTTCTCTAAATTTATAAAATACTATTTGATCGTTAGTATTTATTTTTGTCATTTATATTCCATGTTTGTTCACCCTCTTCTTTACACCCAAGGCCCTCACTCACTTAGACAACAGTAACCAGGGACTGTGACTCAAAAACTCTTCAATCAATTATAAGTCATCTCAAGCTTCTGTACCGGGAGAAGAATTTTATCTTTAACTTCTAAATATCACTATCTAAATATATCTATCTAAATATCATTACAAGGTAATTACTGAGGTATACTTTTCAATACAAGATCCAAGGAGATTGTGTATTCACACATTTTGCCATCAACTAATCTGCTAGTTAGTACGGATGATAACTAGAGGCCTAAGTCACTCATACCGCTCTCCTACATTTTATCAGATTAACTTTAGGTTATTTTAATGAGAAATTAACTTTTAATATAAGTCAGTGGAATTTGGAGATTGTTTTAGAAGCTAGCCTACCCAAATTAATATAACCCTTTCCTGTGGTTTTTCCCTTAATACTTACATGCTCTATATTTTACTTATTTATCTTATTATTTTTCTTTCTCCACTAGAATGTAAGGGCAGGAGTTTTTATCTGTACTGTTCACTGATGTAGTTCTAGTGCCTAAAATAATGTCTATAGTAGGTACTCAATGAATACTTGCTAAATGAACAGATAGATGAATGGATAAACAAACAAATGAACAATTGAATGGATGAATAAATGGTTGGCCTCTACTTAAAGTGTATCAGGCTTAAGCAAGTGGAACAAATGTAGAACAATTGTGGTTTTCTTCTGTCAGGAGCATGGGATTAAAAAGAAATGAGCCATGCCAAATGCATTTGCCCTCTGAACAAAATAAATTCCTAACTGTCACGTAAAGATGTAACATAAGTTGTTGTCAGAGGGTATAAGAATAAATAATAACAAATCAAAACTTCCGTGTCTTCCTTGGGACATGTTAATGCATTGATACAGAACTTCTGAATCAATTGCACTAATTTTATTGGTGTAACAATAATTTAATAGACCCAAATATCCACCTATATAATTAACCCATTCATTAACCCATCCATCTATCTTTCCCACACATTTATTGATAACCTGTTAAGTATACTAGGGACTAAGGATACAAAGTTGAATAAAAAATGGACTATCTTCAATGGTTACACAGTATAAGGAGGAAGATGAGTTTATTATTTTATTCATAAATTTCTGTCTTGATGCGTTAAAATGTCTTAAGGAAGAAACAGCTCTTTCAATGTGTGATTCTAACCCTTCTATGACAACAACTTGTCTTTTAGTTATATCCTTCTGTGACAGCTAGAAATTTACATGATGAGTATTTAATTTGATATATCAAAATTACTTCTCATTTTTAAAGCTGAAAATCAGAGTACATTACTTCTCCAACATTGCAACTGTTAGTCTGTGTGATATTAGAGACTTAAACTATCTCTCAGTATTGGAAGTATCTTGTTTGCTATTCATGGAGTGGTTTTCAAAACGGAAGCATAAATGATATTTTATTGGCAGCAAACACTCTTTGTTTGTTGTGAGAGAATATTGCAGCCCCACTGAGCTGTCTCTATATTTAATAGACCATAAAATTGAAATTCCCACCCTGACCTCTAAGAGATGAGATGAGTCAGAAGGTGACTCACTCTCTAATCAGTTGGAAGTAAATGACCTTTATTGTCATTTACTTTGGATTGGGTAAAAGTAAAGAGCTTTTATTGCTTTAGCACTGAAACGATTACAGCAAGGACTGACAGAGGAAGGTTACCTGTTATAATGGGCTGAGCAGGCCCTGACATTTTCTCCAATCCCTTCTGATTGTAACAAGTTGGCTATTGTAAGCCTAGTTTTTAAACTCTATAAAAAACATGATAAAAGGGACCTTGACACAGCCAGTTAATTCATTTTTCTATCTTAATAATACCTACAAAATTCCACATTGTTATGTTAGCTGAGGCAGTTGCAGTCCAACACAAAGACAGTCATAATGATCATTTTTTCTAATTAGTACCCAATTGAATTCAGAAAGGCCCCAAACATAAAAGCAACATGAGTTGGAACAAAACATGAAATATTTTTTCTTTTTTTCTTTTTTTTTGAGATGGAGTCTTGCTCTGTCACCCAAGCCGGAGTGCAGTGGCACGATCTCGACTCACTACAGCCTCTGCCTCCCAGGTTCAAGTGATTCTCCTGCCTCAGTTTCCCAAGTGGCTGGGACTACAGGCATGTGCCACCACACCCGGCTAATTTTGTTGTATTTTTAGTAGAGATGGGGTTTCACTGAGTTGGCCAGGCTGGTCTCAAATTCCTGACCTCAAGTGATCCACCCACCTCAGTCTTCCAAAGTGCTGGTATTATAGGTGTGAGCCACTGTGTCCCGCCAAAACATGAAATACTTCTAATATGGCATTGATGGGCAGATCTTATATTCATGCTATGTTGCAACATATTACCGTGCTATATGTCCTTGTGAGAATCTTTGTCTTTTTAAATTAGGAAGATCCTGATATTTTTATTTTTGATTGATTGGTAATGTTTACTGCAATGGATAAAATATAACTGAAATAGATGAAAAATATTGAGTGTTTATCAGTAAAATAGATTTCAAAAAAGATAATACTGATGGATGGAACATACACAGAGTGCAGAAGACGATGTATACACCTTTGTTATAAGAAAGAGAAATACGGCCCCTGACATCTGGAAACTGGGCTCACACTGACAAACCTAGTCCCTTGATGTTAAGAGCTGGTCTTGCACTTACAGGTAGGCCATACTGTTATCCTGTTGGACATCAAGCAGTCTCAGGGTACCAGAATCCCACAAGATCATTCTACAACAATAATAAAGTAAACAAAACAAGAACACTTTATAATCTTATCTAAGCGTTGATGAAAACAAGGTGACTGTTGAAACCGCAAATTACCGAACATCCCCATTTCTTGACTAATGTGAATAACCTCCTACTTTCTTACCAATTAGAGCTTTAGCCTAGCATTAGTCTGCCATCCTTCTAAATAAAATTTATCAAGATACCAATGATAGAATTGTCCCCACTCTCTGACATCGCTTAATCCAGAGAAAATCCCTGCTCCATCTAACTCTCCCGAAAATTACTAACATAAACCCAAATCCTATAGTAAATCCTTTCAAGTGCCCTCTTACTGAGACTCTCCATGATTCCTCATGGTATGTGGAGTTTTTTTTTTTCATTATTATGGGCAAAAATCTCAACATGTTTGTCCATAGGTGGGACAAGCATCTGGTCATCTTTGGCCTGATGAGTGAGTATTGGTAATTGCCACATAGGTCATTTCAAAATCACTTCTAATTTAGCAAATTTTCATAGTGCAGCTACAAGGGAAAGATTCATATTGGAGTAGTCCCACATTTACCCAAAGATTTCTTGAATGGCAAGAAGCTATTTTTAGTCCCTTGACATGCTATTTTGCATCAACTATCAATTATATACAAGTGCCTCCACGCTTGTATAGAATGAGGTGTTCACTATGAGTATGGTACCTTAATAGCTATATAAACTAGAAAGATTTTTAAATCTAAAAATATAGTACATATCCAAGATACTCTATAATACATATGGTTTAAACAATAATAGAAATAGCCCCTGTGTATTCGTTACCCAGTCTAAGAATTAGAACATCTTGTTTTGTATTTTTCATTCCCTTGCTTTACTTTATGGTTTTACTGCATTTGGATGTGTCTCTAAGTAACATGTTTTCTAGTTTTGTATTTTTGAATATTATGGAAATGGAAATCATACTACCTGTATTATTTTGTGATGTTTTTATCTCAACAACATGTTTGTGAAATACATCCATGTTCGTGTGAATAACATTACGTTCATCTACACTGTTTTTACATTCCCTTAATGCATCTATTTTCTGGTCAACAGACATTTAGATTGTTTCAGTTTATAATTTTACCAAAAAATGCTGCCATGACATTCTTATACATATGGCCTGACAAACATGTATGAGTGTGTACACTCAACGGTGGGATTCTTAAATCTGTGGATCATGACCTATTGGTAGGTAGTAACTAGCATCAAAAACAAGTGGTGGGATTTTTAATCTGTGGATCATGACCCATTGGTGGGTAGTAACTAACATTAAAAAAAAGTGGAGTAAAAAGTGTCAGTATAGATATACATATATATATGTGTGTGTGTGTGTGTGTATGTGTATACTTATACGTGTGTGTATTTATTTTCTGAATTGTGACATAAAATGTATTTCTTATTGCGACCTCTGCCAAAAATGCTTGAGAAGACTACGGCAGATTGTGCATCTGGGAATGAAATTGCACACCAAACGGTATGAGCATTTTCAGCTTGACAAGATAATGTTAAATTCTTTTTTATAGTGGTTGTAACAATTAAAACCCCACTAGCATTGTATAAGTGTTTCCTTTACTTCATGATCTTACCAACACTTGGCTTCATGAACATTTTTTATTTTTTCCAAACCGATAGATATAAAGGAATATCTCCCTATAGTTTCAATTTGCATTTTACTGCTTAAGTATGAGGTTGAGCAGCTTTTCATATATTTATTAGCTTTTTGTGGTTCTTTTTCTGTGATATGAGTATTTATGTGTATTGCACAATTTTATTTTAGGTGCTGGTCTTTTCCTTATTAATTTGGAGGTATTCTTTATGCTTCCCTTCATCTCTAAATATGTTTTTGCTTTGAAGGCTATTTTTTCTGTTATTAATACAATTACATCAAATTTCTTTTGGTTAATAGCTGCATACATGTTTTTCCAACATTTGGCTTTAAACCTTTCTGTGTCCGTATGTTTAAGGTGAGTCTCTTTTATGTGGCATATATATTATTTTAAAATATAGTATATGTTATATGTATTTTAATACTTGTTATACTTATATGCTACATACATTACATATGTGCTGTATATACATATACCTGATATATATACTATATGTAATTTTTAACATTTAATCTCATAATATTGTTTCTTAAATTATAGAGTTTAGTCTGTACTCACTGATTACTGCAATATTTACATTTACTTCTATTATCATTGTGATTCCTGAAATATTTGCATTTATTTATTTTATCTGTAGATTCATTAAAGTGTATTTTTCTCATCCCATGTTATCCTTTCTACTGGTATTCGTATTATATGCTTTTTTCATTTTCAGTGGTTAACCTGGAAATTATAACATTTATGTTTAACTTTGCAAATCAATAGCTAAAAGAAACTTGGTATTCTTGAATTCTAAATATTATTTTCCTGGCTGATACATGATTTTTGTCCTTTGTTTTAGACATTTCTTATTGTATAATCCAACAATTTATGTCATCTCATTTTTCTTTATAAATCAATGTTTGTTTAGATTTTTATATATTTTATCAATTTCATTGTTCACCATTTCTTTTTATACCTCAGACCTATTTTACCTCTCCTGAAGTATAGTCTTTAAAAGTTCCTTTAGTGAGAATCTATTTGGTGATAAATTATCTGTTTTCATTTTGTTGAAAATTTCTTTATTTCATCCTCATTCTTGAACAGTGATTTCTGTGGATATGCAATTCTAGATTGATAGTATTTTCTCCCAGCACTTTGAAGATGTGTCATTGGTTTCTGGATTTCATCATTGCTATTAAAAATCAACTGTCATGCTAATTGTGGTTCTTTTGTAGGTTTCCTTTTGCCTTCCTGGCTACTTTTAAGATGTTCCCTTTGTCTGTAGTGCTCTATAGTTTCACCATAATGTGTCTAGGGGTTTCTTTTCACTTTTCCTGCTTGGAAAGGAAGAAAGGAATAAATGTACACCAGCATCTTCATATGGCCAAGGTCCTTGTTTGTCTTCTTCACCTCTGTATTCTTAGCCTTAGCCCGGGGCCTGACACATAGTAGAAATGCAATAAATATTTGCTGTGCAGGCCGGGCGTGGTGGCTCACACCTGTAATCCCAACACTTTGGGAGGCAGAGGTGGGCGGATCACTTGAGGTCAGGAGTTTGAGATCAGCCTGGCCAACATGGTGAAAACCCATCTCTATTAAAAATACAAAAATTAGCCGGGTGTGATGGGGCATGCCTGTAGTCCCAGCTACTCGGGAGGCTGAGGCGGGAGAATCGCTTGAACCTAGAAGGTGGAGGTTGCAATGAGCTGAGAGCATGCCACTGCACTCCAGCCTGGGTGACAGAGTGAGATTCTGTCTCAAAAAAAAAAATGCTTTGTAATTAATAAATGTATAAAAAATTTGAATTAGTTTCCTTATGAATAATAGAAAGGAACTAATATCTTATCTCAGAGTATCTAATAAGCATATCTTGTTGCAGATGTCTCCAGTAGTTAATAGAAAATAAAGGAGCAAAATGAATCTTTTGGTCATTATTCTTTTTTAAGATAAGATTACCTATTTTCCCCTGTAAAACTATAGATAATTTAATTTGACTTTACATTCATATAAGCTTCCAAGTGAAGGCTTGAAAAGTCCCAGAGGTTTAGTGTTAAAGAAAACCAGGACAAAACAAATCCTGAACTGTCAGTAATCATTATTCACAAATCAGTATAGCCCACTGTGATTTTAATCAGGCCCATTCTTCAGAGTATGACTTAGAGTGCATAAAGTCTATGTCAAGTCTTGTGTTTTTCAAATACTAGATTGACGTGACAGAGAGGGATATAAATTTTATAGTGGGTGGCATTTTTATTTTCTTTTGTCTTTTACCCCTTCTGTATTCTTACCACTCCACCCTCAACACACAAACATGCACACGAACACACACACCCCACAATCACAGCCAATCATATGCAATGCTATGTTTGTTATTCCTTGGACTCTACAGGTTTTCACCCTTCCTCAAAGCCCTGTTATAGCTGACAAGTATGAGTTCTCTTCAGACAATTTTTCCAAATATAAAGCATGTGGGATTTCAATACAAATCCTGTCTCTGACATAATACCTTTATAACTTTGGGCAAATTGTTTAACCTATGTGAGCTTTAGTTTCCTTGTCTGTAAATTGGTAATAGTAATAGATACTTCATTGCTTATAGTGAGAATTAGAGATACCATATATAAAGTGACTAGCCTATTACTTGGTGACTGATATGCACTCACTAAGTATTAGTTTCCTGTTCTACCAAGCCTTCTGTCTGCCTCCTGACAAGACGTGACACCTGAGAGGGTGACAAAGGCATAATCTCAACAATCTGTTCTGATATTTTCTCTGAAATGACAAATGACTCAAGTGCATTATCTGAGTTGAACAAATACAAGACTTATAGTTATTATTCTCCAAGGGTAGCAAGAGGTAATGACTAACAATTCTGGGAAGATCTTATTTGTGTTAGGTGTTGGCAGCTCTAAGCATGCATGGTAAAAGTGATATGGAGGCCCATTTCCTGGAGAATGTAGACTGGATGTGTCCACTTTCTTCTGTCACACATGAAACTGCTGTCAGTATGCTATCTACTCCATCTCACATCCAAAGAACATATCAAAAAAAAAAAAAAAAAGATCTAAGGCCTTGGCATGCCACTATTTAGCAATTTTTAGTCACTGAACTATAGTATTCCCCCTTGTTCTTATTTCTTTTTGTGTACTCTTTGCCTCCTGCAGAAGTTAAAAACTCTTCTTTTTCTTAATAAAACACCAGAGAGCAAATATTTTAGGCTTTGAGAGCTATGTGGTCTACCGCTGCAACCACTCAGCTTTGCAGTTGTAGCACAAAAGCAGCCAAAGACAACACATAAACAATTGAGCATGGATATCTTTCAATAAAACTTTATTTATATGATCAATGAATAAAGGACTCCCTATTTAATAAATGGTGCTGGAATAACTGGCTAGCCACATGCAGAAGAATGAAACTAGACCCCTATTTTTCACTATATACAAAAATTAACTCAAGATTGATTAAATATTTAAGTGTAAGACCTCAAGCTATACAAATTCTAGAAGAAAACCAAGGAAGTATCATTTTGAATATCAGCCTTGGCAAATAATTATTACTAATTCCTCAAAAGTAATTACAATAAAAACAAAAATTGACAAATGAGACCTAGTTAATCTAAAAAATTTTACACAGCAAAAGAAACTAACAGAGCAAACAGACAACCCACAGAATGGGAGAAATTATTTGGAAACTATGCATCCAACAAATGTTTAATATCCATAATCTGTAATAAAGTTAACAAGCAAAGAAGCAAATAATCCCATTTAAAAGTGGGCAAAGGACATGAACAGACCCATCTCAAAAGAAGATATACAAGGAGCTAACAAGCATATGAAAAAAATATTCATCACTAATCATCAGAGAAATGCAAATCAGAAGCACAATGAAATACCATCTCACACCAGTCAGATGGTTATTATTAAAAAGTCAAAAAATTACAGATGCTGGTGAGGTCGTGGAGAAAAGGAAATGCTTATACATTGTTGGTGGGAATGTAAATTTGTTCAGCCACTGTGGAAAACAGTTTGGAGATTTCTCAAAGAACTAAAAACAAAACTATTATACCATTCAACCCAGCAATCCCATTACTGGGTATATACCCAAAGGAGAAAAAAGTCATTGTACAAAAGCACATGTACTTATATATTCACAGCTACACTATTCACAAAAGCAAAGATATTGACTTAACCTAGGTGCCCATCAACAGTAGATTGGATCAAGAAATTGTGGTACATATACAACATGGAATACTATGCAGCCATAAAAATAATGAAATCATATCTTTTGCAGCAACATTGATGCAGCTGGAGGCCATTATCCTAAGCGAATTAATGCAGGAATAGAAAACCTAATACTGCATGTCCTCACTTATAAGTAGGAGCTAAACATTGGGTACATATGGAGATAAAGATGGCAACAATAGATCCTGTGGACTCCTGGGGGTGGGGGCAAGGGTTGAAAAACTACCTATTGGATACTATGTTCGGTACCTAGGCGACGGGATCGTTTATACCCCAACCCTCAGCCTCACACAATATACCCACGTAACAAACCTGTACATGTACCCTATTAATCTAAAATAAAAGTTGAAATTATTTTTTAGAAGACCCTATTTATAGACCCTGAAATTTGAATTTCATATACTTTTCACATGTCATTAAGTATTTTTATTTTGATTTTTTCAACCATTTAAAAATGTAACAATCATTTCTAGCTTGCAGGCTGTACAAAATAGATGATGGGGTGAATTTGACCCATGGGCCATAGTGTGCCTACCTTTTCCCTTTTGTTTCTGAATTTTCCTTATTCATCTTCTTACAACCTATGCAATTTCCTGAGTTGAATATTAGAACAAATATATTTCTATGTTAACTTATCATAGTAGTTTTCTATTGCTACCTTAACTATTACTACAGCTTAGCAGTTTAAAACAATGCAAATGTATTATTTCACAGTTTTGGAGCTCAAACGAGTTTGACTCGTTTCTCTACTCCAGGTTCTGTAAGGCTGAAATCAAGGTGTTGGCTAGTTGAGTTCTTTTTTCTATAAAGAGATTCTGGGAAGAATCCACTTCCAAGTTCATTCTTGTGGACAGAATCCAGTTCCTTGTGGCTGTCAGAATGAGGTGCTCATTTCCTTGTTGACTGTTCACGGAAAGCCATTCTTAGCTCATAGAGGTCTCACTTTCCAGTCATTGCCTGTGGACCTCTACACCTCAGAGCTTTCTCAGCACATAAAATCTTTCTCATATTTGCAATCTGACTTTCCATCCTGCATTGTCTTTACTGACTTCCTCTTCTTCCTTTGTGTTTAAGGGCTTATGTGATTGCTTTGGGCCCATGTGGATAAGCTAGGATAATCTCACTATTTTAAGGTCAGCTAATTAGTAACCTAATTCCATCTGTAATGTCTGATCACATCAGCACCTGGATTAGTGTTTGATTGAATAGCCAAGAAACAGGAGACATCTTTCGAATTTAGAATACCACAATTGTCACCTGGATTTCCAACACTGTGATACATAAGTCTATAGATCACTTGAAATGTATCCAGAAATAACTTAACCCATTCAAGCTTTTGGTTTTGGTAGGTTATATCTTAGATTTGACCGTATTCCATAAGCGTATTTTATATAGTTACTGTTATGGAGCTTATCCAATAGTCTGGGCTTCTCAATAGGTAATATAACCACTTGGGAGTAAATCTATGGTAGACAAACTATGGTCTTACCTTTCAATGAATACTTTTCTCCAAGGTTAACATTTTCACTTTTTTGCCAGTAGTGGAATGGTGTTTCATATATAATTTACCTTTGCCTCAGATTCCGAAGCAGATTTCAGGATAATTGCCGAACAAGCAGATTTCAGGATAATTGGGGAAGAAGGTTGACATATTTTTCAAGAGTGACTTTTCTATTTGAGATCCAGCTATTGATTTTCAAGTCCAATAAGTTGCTGAATCAAACGGATATAATACTCTGGGGCTTGAAATGCCTATTTGACTCTCAGTTGCTTTTCCTCAGCCACCATATCAGACATGTCACCAATTCTTACTGATTCTCATTCTCAGTGGGCCAAGTGTATGTGTCTTTCCCTTTACTCCTCACCTCCATGATACCCTGATTTGCATCTTCATCATTTTCTATCCTCTTTATTGTTTAACTTTCTAATTTGCCTGCCTACCTCTGGTTTCTCTCTTCTTCATATATTTAGCCAGAGATTATGTGATTCAATTTGAACTTTAGAAAAACTGCTAGAATGACATTCCACCTCTTTACCTCAGCATTCAAATATTTGACCCCAAATCCTACCTTTTAACTCCAGTTTTCAATAGAATTATCCACAAATCCTTTACCGTAGTTACATAGTCCTATTTACTATTTTCAGAACATGCCCATAGAGGTTTTGGGACAGTAGTGCTCACCTAATCAGCTAAAGCCATTTCTTAATTTTTAATTAGAAATATATTTAGTCTACCGAATGACTTCTACAGCTGTTAAAATCCTTGTGATATGCCAGAAAAGGACTTTTATAGCAGCATAACTACTATAGGTTGAATTCCAGGTATTCTAATTCATTCCACAAATATTTTCTGAGTGCCAGTTACTGCTCCTAGAAATGGTGAACAACACAGCCAAGGTCCCTGCCCTCATTTCACTGATGATAATAAGAACTATGAGGATATGAAAAGAAGGGTAATGTGTTAAAATTATGGGAGAGTAGTCAGTCATTCATTTGAAAAACATTAATTGAGATCGTGGTCTGTGAAAGACTTTCTTGTAGGTACTATGGGAAAAAAAAGATGAAGCAGACAGAAATCAGTTCTCAGAGCATTTACAACCCAGTCGAAATGAGAGGGTAGAAATAATACTGAAGGACGCTATAAGTAATGGGAGAAGTACAGACAAAGAAGAGGATTATAAGCATTTCAGGAGGGAAGATGGGGGTGATTTCATGTAGCCATTGCAGGTAGGGTTTAAAAGATGGGTGTGACTATTCAAGGATCCTTCTTTCCCATCTTTAACATTGAACTTATTACCAAATCCAGGCAAGCACTTCCACCACCTATGATCTGAATTTATTACTCCTCTTTTAGTCTTACCATTGCCCTAGCATGGGTGCCATCATCTGTCTCCTGGACTATTACAATGGCCAACCTGTCTCTTTATCCTATTCTCTCATCAGTCTAACCCACTGTACATGTTATATCAAAGAATCTTTTCATCACAGAGATCTGATCATGAGTCTGATCACAGAGTCTGATCATGACCTCTTTTTCATTCCAAACCTTTACTTGATCCCTATTGCTTGCATTGAAGATCACTTATCCACTAATGCAGTGGTTAAGAACTTGAGCCCCAGGTCAGACTTATTGGGATGGGATCCTGGCTCTGCTACTTACCAGCTGTGTGATATGAGGCACATTATTTTATTGCTCTAAGTCCCAATTTCCTCATCTATAACATTAGGATAATAGTGTTTACATAAGGTTGCTATGTGGATAAAAATATATGAAGTATGAACCGCAATTAGCAAGTACCTAGCAGATAGTAAACATTCAATTAATACTGGCTATTATTATCACCATAAAATACTCCAGAGATTGAGATAAACTTTATAAATAATTTGCTGTTTTCAGTTTATTAGGGATTTTTGAGAGTTAATTACGTGGCTAAATAATTGAATTTCAATGCTCTTCCCTTTTCCCTTGAGTAGGCAGCTAAGGATTATAACTGGTGAGTGGTTTTTTGAAGAAAAGGCAAAACGTTTCAAGCAAGTCAATGTTCTCGGCACTGATGTTGTCCGACAGTCCATTTTAAGAAGAAGTCCAGGTAATTAAAGCAATTATGTGGTTTCACAACTGTTTTCATCCTCATTTGGCTAACTAAATAACTTCTCTATGTTATGTAGTTAATCAGCATAAATGAGTTTCTTGAATCCCTTAGGGCATTTCACAACTTGGTAGCATGAAATCTAAATACGTAATTCATACAAGACAAGAAGAAGTCAGTAGAAAACAAAATTCACAATGATTTTCCATATATCTCACCCACTAAGATTTTCAAAGAAACCATTTGTCTCCATCATAGACAGTTCTCTTTCTGAATGCACATCCAATATTTTACTAAACACTTAAAGTAACATAAAACAGATGAATTAAGTGATTCACATTGTGAAAGCAATCCTTGATTTTTCAACAATATTTATTTCCGATTTCCTTTCAATGTTACTTTTTAAATCCAGTGGTTCTCAACCAAAGATTGATAATATGTACCTTGTCTCCCTCCCTCAAAATGGGAGCATTTGGAAAGGCAAGGGGGGCATTTCTGGTTGTCACAATGACTGGTGAGTCAATGGCATTTGGTGGGAAGGAGCCAGAGATGCTAAATGGCTTGAAATGCATAGTCTTACTGAATGAATACTGGCACCAAATGAAAATAACACTTTACCTTGACAGTGCCTTTTGGTGCATTCAAATTACAATTTAGTTAATTAAAGATGGAATAAACCTTGTGATTGGGAGCATGTTTCTAGTATATGGTGTAGTAAAAGCGGAAGAAACATCTTTCAGCCTGTTTCTAGGCTTATCTCGTCTTTCATCCAGAGGAGACAAGTGCCCTTGTATTTAAGTCTGGCACATATGGCGAGAAGGCTTGGAACTGATTCCAGTGGTACTTCTGGGTGTGGCACTAGCAAGGAAAGGCTTTTCCACATGGGTCACACAGATCCGATACTACAGAGAGATGGTGTGGAGTACAGTTAGAATTAGGCAATCAGCCATGGCCTCTTCTTCCACTCAAACCTCAGTACCTTCCAGAATGTAGGCAGTTCCTCAAGTCACAATATATTTGCACAGATGCCCACCCTCCCAGGAAGTGTGGCTTATATGCCCAGAAATTAGGACATCATTTCTACAACCTCATGCTAGAACTCAGTCTCCAGGGATTTGGAGATCTTAGGAGACCATGTTCCCCTGCTCTAAAAATATCAACAGAAGGCTGATGCAGTCATCCCTAGAAAGGTTATCTCAGTAAACCTCCCACAGATGAGTTCAGGATCTTTGTCTTCAGTTAACTCTAGAACACTCAACAAATTAGAACTAACTGTGTGACAGAAAAACTTGGGATGGGAATGGCATTGCCAATTATTATAGACTTCCTTGCCCTGAGCTAATCTGGGAAAGTGAAAGCTGAATATAAATTTGCTCTCATTTCTGGCCATTTTATATGTAAATTTCTCTTCTGATTGTTTGTTAATGAGGAGCTGAAGAAGTACAGAGCCAAGAGCAAACCCGCCAGGATGCGGAAAAGTCAGACACTTCACCTGTTGCTGGGAAGAAGGCCAGCCATCATGGGCCCAAGAGAAAGGGGTAAGACATGGTCTTTCTGAGGGAATTTTTGATCTTTATTCCAGACACCTCTGAAATGAAGACTCCTTAATTTTTCAAGTTTGATGTCACTTCAATGACCCAGAGGAGGTCAGAGACTCAAACAAAGTAACACTTTCTTATCATTCTCCTCAGGAAATGCAGTTTTAATAATTTTCAACAAGTAAATAAAAGTCCTGTCTGACCTAAGCACAGAAGAGTTTTCCTTTCATTTGACATATCCAGTCTTGCACTATATGGTTCCCATTACTTATAAGTAGAAAGTTTCATGCCAGGGTCAGTCTATAAAGAGGTGACAACAATTTCTGTTATACAATGTCAATACTCCTCCCCTCCAACCTGTGTGCTGATATATAATTTTATCCAAAATAAAGATTTATTAATTGAGCTTAAAGCACCATATTCCCTATTTAAAATTCAGGCTTCCTTAAGAAAAAAAGTCACATTTGGCCACCACAGTAACTTAGTTCAGTAAATGAATACAGAATATGGATGTCAAGTACTGAGAATAGGAATGGGAGGTACATAAGGGAGCAAGAAGTTTCTTTCAAGGGAGAAAAGTGGATCCCAAAATATAGGCTATAAGGACCAAAAGGAAACTGCATTTTTCAGTTTTTGTTTCTCATGCAGCTATTGGCCAGTTTTTGTGACTGAAGTAGTGAGAGTTCCAATGTGCACCAAGTCATTTTATGGTCCTTTCTGGTTTTTTATTATTATTGAGATGGGGTCTCATTATGTTGCCTGAGCTGGCCTTGAACTCCTGGGCTCAAGCAATCCTCTTGCCTTGGCCTCCCAAGTAGCTGGTACTACAAGTTGTATGCCACCATGCCTGGCTAACTTTATGGTCCTTTTCAGACAGCATTGCTTCATTCTCTCAGTAGAATGCAAAGTGAGAGGGCATTAGTGTTAGAAGCTTTATCTGGCTGTACAAAATGTCTAGGGTTCTTTTAGAATCTTGGGCTGTCAGTAGGAATACAATCTAAATGTCATCTAACTCAAGCACTCATGACAAACCATGTTTTCATTGATGAGCAGAGATGAGTTGGAAAGGTAGCCTAGAGTATCCTGTATATCCTATCCTATGTATTGATCCTTCCTACCATCTTGAGTTCATTTATCACTCTTTGGGTCACCCACAATGCTTTGTGCCTTTGCACCACCAATCATATTGCACTCTGACACCCCCTCAACACACACACACACACACACACATGCACACACTTAATTGTAAGCTTCTTTAGTGGTAGACCAGTGGTTTCTTTGCTTCTGTGTTGCAGTATCTAGCATGGCACCTGACTCATCAAAAACAATCAGTGGCTTGATTGAATAAGTAACTCAGAGCCCACAAATCCCTCTAGGAGTTGTCATTTGCAGACCCCAGCTCAGGCATCATAGAGTAGGTTACAGAATAGTGGACTTGGAGATAGGAGACAGTAACTAACTCACCATCACAATCAATTATGCAAATTCTGAATCATTGAAACCATTGTAGCACTGGGCTGAGCCTTAGATTCTGATTGTTCTCAGTCATCAAGGAATATAACATCTATTTGGGGAGAAAAGGTACACACCTGAAAAGTTACTAAGTATAAAAGAATTGCAGGAAAATTTAAGATGGCAATGTGAGCTTCCTAAAAGCCTTTCTAAAGCAGAGGAGGGTGTTCACCACAAGAGATATCCTAAGGTTATAAATTACTGAGTACATATAAATAAGTAGGTGGACAGTAAGTGCCAGTTGAGTATAGGAGTCATCCAGAAAGACATCAAATTGTACATGAGATTTGAGGAGGAGATAAATGGGGTTCAGGATCACAAAACAGAGGAAGAGTGACTCCAGGCAGAGGAGATACCTTAAGTAGAGGACATGCATGAGGTGGTTCTCAGAGCAGCATACCTTGACATTATATTAAGTGCTATTCTCACCAAAGAAAAAATGTAATTTTCCAGTAGATTAAAGCTTCAGATGCTTTGACAATGACACTATTCCAGGAGTCTTTGAAACAGGGACAACATGGCAGATTCTATTAAGATTGTGCCAGTACCTTTGGAATCCATGTTTTCCTCTAGAAAACTGTAGAATGTAAATGAAGTGTATCTCCCAATGCCATTACAAAAAGGAATATAGCTTTGATTTTCTTATTGAAGTACATTTGGAAACACCCATGTTTTGGGCACACGGTATCCTGGATCAGGACTTTAAGTTCCTAAAAGGCTGTTTCTGCTTAAACCCCAAATAATTTAGTGAAATTGGAAGGTAATCAGATTTTATCCAACATGAGGCACAAGAATAAATGTCATGGAAGATAATAAAGATGAGTTTAGTCATTCGTTCCACAAGAGTTGGTTGGATTCCAGTATAAGCCAGGCATCATTCTAGGCTCAGGAAATCTGTCAAGGAACAAGAAAGGCAGAGTCACTGCTCTCATGGAGCTGCAGTCTAATAAGCAGCTACCTCAGTTTGTCCAAGAGGATCATCCGGGCTCCCCTCTCTGAGCAAAGCGAGTTCAAACTCTCTATTCTCACTATTCCTGCAAACAGGCCCAACTCAGGGAATGCATCTTCTTTCTCAGATGACAGTGCTGAGTTCTCAGAGTAGGCAGTCTTTTGCTTAGTAGTGACCTACCAGCAAGTGGTACGGTCTTGAGAGAATGGCGTAACCTTCCCCATTATCACCCTTGATACTGTATTGCAGAGGCACTGGGAACTCTCCAGAACCTCTCGGCCCTAAGGCTGCTTTATTGAAGAATCCTTTATTATTAAAAGTACTAGAAATTGTATTCTTGAAATGATATTTTTAAATGCTTTCTTTCTTATCTAATTTTAAATACATATATATAATTTCAGATTTCTTCTTAGCAAGTTCAGATCAGCAACCAGAGGAGAAATCATAACTCCCAAAACTGACACTGGGCGGAGCTATAGCTTGGACTTAGACGGTCAACATTTTTGGAGTTTAAAATCACCTCCTGGTTCAGACAGGTAAGAGTCATACAGATTGAGCAATGATGTAGCCTGAGGATAAGGTTGATATATTCCCATTCATAGGGGGATTTTAGGTATCTGTGAAATATTACCACTTGGAGAACTCCTAACACATAATGTGAAAATTCAGGAAGATATTTTTTAGTTGATATGGAAAGCACGTACCCTACTTCTAGAATTACAGCTATTGGAATTGCCTATGTCACCTGCAGGGATGAAACTTTATGTTCTGGCACTTGGGGCTGCAGTTCAAATGGAAATGTACAGGGCAAGTAAATGTTTTTCATTGACTTCTTGAGCTTTTTCTATTTAAGCTCCTGAAAAAAAGAAACCTCTGAGTGTCAAATACATTCCTTGCAGCTTTTAAAAAATTATTAATGATTTTAAATTTGAATTGCCTCAGAGACTTTTTCATAAATTTCACTTCCTTTCTAGTTCCACCTCTTCTAACTGGAGGAGATTATCAGTGGAGCCAATTGAGAATGTCCTATCCACAGATCTATCACTTGTCAAGAAAAATAATGAGAAACACAAAGGATAGCCCAGAGCATAGTCATTTTATATCAGGCGTGATTTTCTGTATCCTATTGGAGCATAGTCAAGACTTATTTTCATGGTTAGTGTATTATCAAAGCTAGCAATGAGAAAAAAATATCCACCCTCATATTTCACTGGTTTGTCCAATTGTTAACTCCCTTTCGTTTGCTTGTATCTGGGGTAATTCTGCAAGCCAGATAGTACAACTAGCAGATTTTCTTTTCTCCTTAGGTTAGGAAGAATGCAAGCAGAATTGCATTCTTCCCTGTAATCCATTTTAGAATGCAGACCAAAAAATTTCCTTAGAGGGGACACTATTTTGACTATTGGGTTATTTTTTCATGGTGACTCTCCATAGCTGTTTCTTTTGTCCCTATAACAGTCCTACAAGCAAGCGTTACTTTATGTAAAACCATACAGAAAAAAAAAATTACAAGGAAGCGTAAAGTCATTTATCACCCATTATCAAAATATTAATACTGTATTCAGTATTTCCCAAACTTTCAAGAATGCTGATATATTCCCTTTTATGATTACAAACTGTTAAGCTATGGTTGCCTTTATCCTTGAAATAGTTTCATTTGTCTTCCATTGCGGTAGCTTCATGCTGTGTCCCACAAAACTTTCTATAAAAATCTCATTTTGGCTGGGCACAGTGGCTCACGTCTATAATCCCAATGCTTTAGAAGGCTAAGGCAGGAAGATTGCTTGAGCCCAGGAATTTGAGGTTACAGTGAGCTATGATCATGCCACTGCACTCCAGCATGGGTGACTGAGCAAGACCTTGTCTCAAAAAAAAAATGAATAAATAAATCTCATTTTTGTTTTTCATAGTTGGACTCCTGACTCTGAGATAGTAGTGGTCAAAATTATTTAGAGACAGTAAGCAACTAATTTGGTGTTCTTTTTGCTCAGCCTCCTGGGACTCCATGGATGAGCCACCTTGGCTAACACTTAAGGCTAGCATTTAAGAAAGGCAATATATACAAAAAGAGGAAAGACAATGTTCCTTGTTTTTTTTTGTTTTTTTTTTTTTTTGAGATGGAGTCTCGCTCTGTCTCCCAGGCTGGAGTGCAGTGGTGCGATCTCGGCTCACTGCAACCTCAGCCTCCTGGGTTCACCCCATTCTCCTGCCTCAGCCTCCCGAGTAGCTGGAACTACAGGTGCCCACCACCACGCCCAGCTAATTTTTTGTATTTTTAGTAGAGACGGAGTTTCACCGTGTTAGCCAGGACAGTCTTGATCTCCTGACCTCATGATCCACCCGCCTCGGCCTCCCAAAGTGCTGGGATTACAGGTGTGAGCCACCGCACCCGGCCAATGTTCCTTGTTAAAGAAAAAAAAAGGCTGCCAGCCTAACAAAATTAGATTGTGCTATTTTAAGTTGTATGTCTTACAGTTACTCAACAAGAATAATAAGGAGCATGGTCTCCAGTATCAGTGCTTATACCGTAATGGACTCTATCTGCCTCAGTTTACTCTTTGTGTATTATCTACCACTAGGCATAAATAACCAAAACTATAAAGCCATATGGACATGCATCACCAAGTACTGGTATATTGACCCAGGAGATTCTTGTTCTTTTTGTAAGCTGAAAGAAAGTCCCTAAGTAGACTTTATCTTAAATTGTAAATACCTGAAATGGCTTACACATAGTCAGAAGTAGCCAGGAGTGCTTTGGCTTAAGCATGTTAAGAACAATATTTTGCCACTAAGAAAGTGAGTAAAGATGCTCAGGAGATCAATAGAGCAAAATGTCCTTTCCCTTGAACGTGCATTTATCACAGTGATGACTCATTAATGGACTGCCACAGTGAGATGAGTTCCATTATTTCAAAATGAGTCCTTAGAAAATTGAGGCAGGAGGTAGCCCATCTTTTCTTAACTTCCATCATCTGAAGAGACTGTAAGATCCCAGTCTCTTTGGTCTATTGCCTGACCCAGCTTACTAATAATTCCCCTTTTTCCTTTACAATGCATATTTTTTCATGGATCATTGGTATTTTCACGGAGCAGCTGGGCTTCGGCATTCCTTTTTAAGGCTCACATCATATAAGAGTGTAAATGATGTTTTATCAGATGTGCAGTTGGCTTTCTTTTCAGTAGTTTCAAAGCAGGGGAAAGTATGAATAGATTAAAGAAGCCCTAGCAGCCTCTCAGAAGAGCTTGTCAAATGGATGTTCACCAGTTGCTAGGGACTTGACACATGAGACAAAGAATATTTTTAGGAAAATAAATGTAAGCTGTAGTTAATAAACAATATTATTCAAGGTAGTAATTTCTAATCCCTACAAAGTTGTGATGAGCTGTCACTGTGGTATGATTTACAAGATCTCTAACTTAAGTCATGCTCTCCCAGAAACAGACCCCTAGACAAGGATTTATAAGCAAGTGATTTATTATTAATCAAGTGGTTCCAAGAGAAACCAGGAAGGGAGTAGGAGAGACAGAATAGAGAAGAGGAAGAAGCTAAACAATGGTGCTAGCTCCAGTGTGGTCTGAGGACTCAGCCTGATCCTGTAGGAGACTCTAGAGCATAAACTATATCCCTGAGCTTTTTCCACATTGAGGAGCTGGACCATTGCACTCCTATACCAGTCAGTCATTGACCATGGCCTCCCTTGAATAGAGTCTCTAGACTTAGCAAGTGAAGATACAGGATGCCCAGGTATATATAGTTGAGACTAACAACTGTTTTTTAGTATAAGTATGTTTCATGCAATATTTGGGACATCCTTATACTTAAAATTAATTTTTTTATCTGAAATTCAAGTTTAACTGCGAGTTCTGTATTTTATCTGACAACTCTTCTATAGGGGTGAGGGGGAGACAAACTCCAGGGCATTTCTAGGCCTCCAGCTCCAGGGCTAAAGGGAAGGTCTCTGAAGGTGGCAGGTGACATCCATTAGCAGAAAAGAACTCAGGATCTAGGGAGGAGCATGCACAGCTGGTAAAAGGAATCTGAGGGAGATGCCAACAATGTTATCTTTAAAAACAGAGTAAAACTAGAACTTTGAACCTAAAATGCATTTTGTTCAGTAAAAATGGAGGAAGAATGATGCTGTTTCTCAGTAGCGTTTCTATCATGTCATTGGAGAATATGGCAATATTTACATGGAATGTGAACAGACGGTGGGACCTTGTTTGGTCTCGTAACCAACTAGGTTCTCATCTTTCTGCCCTCCCACTCCTCCACTCCACGCACACCAGTTTCATCCAGTTATTCCTAATTGCTCTCCAGGGGGTCTGGGACTGATGGTCACAGTCTCTGTGAAGCTTCACAAGCTGCTTTGCTTTGGCTGTGATCCACCAAAAGCAGAGACCACACCATTCAAACCAGCCCTTAGCTAGTTCTTGTCCTCATTTCAAGCACTGCCCCTCTCTCTTTCTCTCTCTGTCCAGGAAATATGGCACTTCGGATATTATCATGAATTTAAAGAATCATCCATTCCTCATATCTATTATTTTAGTAAAGTGAGTTTATTAAACCCATTCTATCACTAAATGATACCTTCTTTTTCATCAGAAATAAAATTATTCTCCTGTCCTGAATGTAATTTTCATTGACATCTTTGCAATTAAGGTGCCAATTAGGTGGCAGCCTCTTACTAGAAATTTGAATATAGCAAGGTGGGAGTGTTTAACTCTGAGTCAGGACCACATCCACAAAGTCAACAATGGTCTGTTTTGTGTATTAGATAAAACATTACATAGCTAGTTGCTAATGCTATTAGCAAACTCCATTCCTTACCAGGCTTAAAAAAATGTTCAAATGTATAGCATATCTCTGAAAGTATGTACATTTTATTCTATAATGATCGTTCGGTGACTCAACAGGATAAAGGCTGTGAGCATTGTTCTCCAAAGGAAAATTACTTTCACCTCTTTCCTGTGCCTTTCCCTCCTTTGTCACTGCTAATTCCTTTTTTTCCATTTTAATCTCCTTTGGGTAAGCTCAGCCCTCCTTAGGAGGAGCGAGGGGTGGGCAATCAAAGCCACAAGCTGTAGCAAATGCTAACAGCCTAAAGCAATTCGCAAAACCATGGTGGCCTGAGAAAAGTGAATTTTAATTCCAGGGAGCAACTGACACATGATAAAACAGGAGAGGAAACATGAATTCACCAGAGTATTTTGTTATGCTGTGACCTTATCAGTGGGAGATACACAGTCTGAAGTTGCAAAAAAAAAAAGAACTTTAGCTAGAAACTTCTATTTAGAACTCAAAGCCATCCTTTTCTAAACTCATCCTTTGCCCACCATATGCACAAATATACACTTGATTTGGGCTCCTTTGGAAGACAATCCTGAAATAAGGATTCAAGAGTAAGTAATATGTTCAGGATGTGGTCTAAGGAAACAGAGATAGGAGAGTGGGGAAATGAGCCAGGGAAGGGAAGGCAGGCAAAAAGGATATGTCATTAAGCCAGTTGTTATTGTGGGCAACTAGAGCTCAATCTCACTGGCCAATTCTAGAAAACCGTGCTGAATGTACCTCAGAGTTATCCAGTTAAGAGATAGGGAATCTGGGGTATTTTTACAGCAGCTCTTTGTTCAAAATTTATTGAGGGCTGCTTCTAGGGCACTAACTCTCTGGCACTTCCGACTTGCCCTGTTCACAGGGGCTCCATGCTCCCATGAGTCAAAAAACTCCTCAGGCAGGGAGTTCTGGGTATTCCCAGTAACCAAGATTCTGTGGGTAGAGGTAAGTGCTGAAGGCAAATGGGCAGGGACACTGAGAGTCTGCTACAACCTCCCTCCCAAACTGCTCTCAGACCTCCTTCAAAGACGCAGTTTGTCAGACCACTGTTCAGCCCCTGATTTCTGTTTACTTTATATTATGTGTGACTTTCCTCATTATAATGTCAATAATGTGAGAAGGTATGGAGGCTCAGTAATTCAGCCACACCCATGCTTCATTCCTGTGATCAAATGATTGTAAGCCTGAAGCCTCCTCCTTGCTGTTTTGTCTGTTTCTCCAATTGTTTCCCATGGATTCACTGTCTTGGCATGCTCTATTTCTATGAACTAAATCTAACACATTCCCCTCCTCCAATTTAATAAATTGCTCTTTTACTCACTGCTACCTAAATATGTATTATGTGACATGTTACCACTCTCAGGGTAGCTAAGATACAATAGATAGCCTTTCTTCTTCTACAGATCATTGAAGAGCAGAGATATGTGACTTGGTCGTCTATGCATTCTATTCATACAAATGAATTCAACACACAGCTCTGCTAACATTATTGACCTAGTACTATATATGCCAGATGGTAAATGTGGAAGTTCTTAGACAGTAATACTGTTCCACCCTTTTATGAGCTTCCAATTTAGCAGGAAGGCTGGGATAACTAAACAAATAATTTAAATACAATATAGTAATACGATTTTAAAAAGATGTTCTGCGTGCTATGGGAAAACCAAAGATAGGCATTTATCCTTCCAAAGGATTCAGGTAAGCTTCATTGAGGTGATCCCTAAGCAGCTTTTAAGAAATGAGGAGGACTTGGCCAGGTAAAGAAAGATAGGAAGAGCATTCTACACAGAGGAAATAAAAAGTACAAAGGAAAATAGACATAAAGTAGACTGTGTGCTGAAAAGAAACTGTTCAGAGTTTCTAGAGTATAAAAATTGAAGTATGGTGTACAAGAGATGAGGAGATGGAGAGGTAAGTTGGACCAGGATGTAGTTGGCTTTGGATGCCTTAATACCTATCTTCTTATATGCAATATAACATCCTACTCAGAACAAGAGGTTGGCAATTCTGAACTACTAAGTATGGAGTAAGTATTTGTTCCATTTAGTTGCTGAAAGTTAAGTTCTGTTAAACACTCCCCTTTTTTGTGTGTCTATGGGGGAAGGTAGTTGGCTTTCTTCTTGCCCCCGACTTCTAATTGACCCAAGGCTTTTCATGGCTGCTGGCCTCTCTCCTCAAAATGGCTTCTGGTCATTATTTAGAAATAAGAAATTAGATCAGAATTTTAATGGGATGCTAAAAAACAAAAATATTATCACGTTGAGAGTACCACCTGTTCTTAAGATCTATTTCTTCATACCCAGCTGGAGTCCCTTCCTCATGGTAACTGTCTCCTCCATTTTAGAGGGAGTCTTCTTAAAGGGAACAAATCCATTAAGGAAACACTAAACATTTTAAAACCCTCAAACAAAGCAGCTTTTGTTTTATTAAGTCGAATTATAAAGCTATTTCTATAATTAACATTAGGATTCATTTGGCACAATTTCATTGAGTGCCCACTACCTTATACTACTCTTGTCCTCTTTCCAAAAAGGAAAAAGAAGATATGTGCGAGTAAGCCATAGAAGGCCAGTGGCTTCAGGGGACATTGCAGCTACAGAAGCTGCTTGAGGAATTTCCATGTCTTTCTCATCTCTCTGCTTCCCTAATTCTGCTTTGAAGTGATCCTATGATGGCTCACTTGGGCCTAAGTTTAACACACAAACACCCAATACCTGAAATTTACTTCTTTTGGGTGTATTAGCTTCTCCAAAGAGTTTTGTTTTTAAATAGACTCATCTATGTGTGTGTGTGTGTGTGTGTGTGTGTGTGTGTGTGTGTTTGTGCGCATAGGCACTGTGGTGTTAATATATATATATATAGGTTTTCATCCACAGTTCCTGCCTCCCAACTTCCATAGTCCTTGTTATACTGTTGGGTCACTTTAGGCCTCAGAAAACATAAACTCTCTCTCTGACCTTCTGCTGTCCTTCTTTCACCTGCCAAAGCAGGACTCTAACCTGATTATGGTTCAAAAGACCCTCATTCCAGAAACCCTGCCTCATAACCTAGAGGAAGGAATGCTACACAGAGAAACCAAGAAAAGTCTGAACAGACAAGCCTTGCTAGGTTTAGATCATGCACTTTCTGTCCAATCACATTTTTACACGGTTGTCAATCATGCCTATGTAATGAAGCCTCCATAAAAATCCAAGAGGACAGAGTTCAGAGAACTTCTGGATAGCCACACATGTGGAGGTGCCAGGAGGGTGGTACGCACAGGGAGGGCATGGAAACTCTGCAGTCCTATCCCCATACCTCACCCTACGCATCTCTTTAACTGTATCTTTTGTAATAGCCTTTATAATAAACTGGTCGATGTGTTTCCCTGAGTTCTGTGAGCCACTCCAGCTAATCAAACACAAAGAGGGGGTCATGGGAACCCCAAATTGAAGACAGTTGGTCAGAAGTTCTAAAAGCCCGGACTTGTGACTGGTGTCTGGGGGAGGACAGTCTTGGGGACTGAGTCCTCACCCTGTGGGATCTGACACTCTCTTTGAATAGATAGTGTCAGAATTTAATTAGAGGACACCCAGCTGGTGTCTGCTGCTTGGTGTGTGGGGAAAACCCCCACACCTTTGTTCACCAGAGACTTCCGTGATGATCGATGATTGTTGTAGTACTGTGAGAGCAGAGGAAAAACATACTTAGAGTTTTTCCCCAAACTGGCATACACACAGAGATCAACAAACCTTTTCTGTAAAGGTACAGATAATATTTTTGACTTTGTGGTCCATATGATCTCTGTCTCAACTACTCAACTTTGCTCTCAGAACATGGAAGCAGTATAGACAGTACATGAATGAATGGGCTGCCTGAATTCCAATCAAATTTTATTTACGGGCACTGAAATTTGAATTTCATATAATGTTCATGTGTCACAAAATATTATTCTTCTTTTGATTTTTTTCAACCATTTAAAAATGTAAAAACTACTCTAAGCACACGGGTATATAGAAACATTTGGTGGGCCCAAATATGTCCACAAGCCATAGTTTGCTGACTTCTAGTGCAACACATTCACTCACTAAGACAAAGTGTCCTTCAGTGTTTCACAGTCTGAACCACAAGAACAGCTTAGCTCTTTTCATGTCAGTACTGTTGAATTAAAAAAAAAAAAAATAGTGGTAGAAGCAGAGGGAGCAATGGAGGTGGAGAGATGTCTGAGATCAATGAACTTTTATCCACAGCTTAGCACAGTGGTTTTCAGCCTTGGCTTCATATTGGAATCACCTGGGGAGTTTTAAAACATCCTGGCACCTAGATGCCACACCCAGAGAGTCCCATGTGACTAGCCTCAGTATAGTCTGGACATGGGAGTTTTAATAGCTCCCCAGGAGTTTCTAATGTGCATCTGAGGATGAGGGCCACTCATCTCACATAAGACTATTAATAAAGACACAGCACTTGGGGATCACCAAAGACTAGAAGATTGAGCTACATTCATTTTTAGTTATCTCTTTCCCATTTAGCAGGCTTATCTCACTTTCTAACTGCAACCTTCCTTGGCCATCTTTCCTGCATATTCATTGTAGATCCAAAATAACTATAAGAAGTTAGGAAAGCTCATAAACCTCAGAGAGAATATTTTGCATTGTCTCTGTGTTGTACTGCACATTAGTCTCATTGTCCCAGTGAGTTTTAGGATCTCTCAGGTTCGTGCTGCCTTAGGAGAGCACACATTTAACCATATGGGAACAGGCTCAACACTATCAGCCACTCTGGGAAGGTTGGATCCTGGGAAATTATTTCCTGGCTACAACTCCTAGGAGACCTTTATGTAAAGCAGAAAGGCAATTACATTGTAATCTCTACCCCCTATCCTTGGATCCTCTGTCTAGAAATGGATGTATCTGGGAAGCTGTTATCAAGATTTTGGAGCAACATGGTGCTGTGCTGAACCCCTATTAACCTCAATAGGGAAACTGCCAGGTTCAAGAGACTCAGAGCCAGCAAACGAGACATACAATTTTATTAGCATCTTACACACAGGGGACAGAGTCCAGCAGTGGTGGGCTGGGCAGGAAAACCATAACCGCTTGCAAATAACAATGCAGTTTATAGAGCATTTTCACTTAAAACCTTCCCCCTAAGCGATCTCCACCTGGAAACCTTCATTTAACCCAAAACTCAGGGCCTCAATCCCCGGTATGGCCCGTGTTCCATGAGAAGGGCCAGGGGCTCAGATGTTTTTCATAGGTAAGAAACAAACCTCAGGGCTGGCCACTCCTGGATTCCCTAGCTTGGAACAAACATTCAGATGCATCTGCCACACAGGGTCATTGTAAGAGTATACTGAAATGATTGCTGTCAGATGTGTTTCCCCTACCCATGGAATTAGAGATAACAAAACAGAAGGCTTTTAAAGTATATTTCATAAGGTAAAGTAAATGAAACTTTTTCCTAATCTGGAAAATGTGTCTTTCAGCAACCCAGAATATCCAAACTCCCAGACAGTGACATATCCCCACATTTGGGCCTTTTACAATGAGATAAATGTATCTCTTTCTTGCCGGTTTTTATTTAACCACATTTTAGCTTGAAGGTTTGTTGGCACTGATTTATCATACTTCTTATTTAAATCTGAGTAACATTATAGCTGGATCAAAAAATAGCTTTTTCTTAGTTGACCTTTACACTTCACAACTTTAATGTTGACTTGACATAGCTTTTATCCTTTTCCAATTTAAGTGGCAAAGATTCGTGTATTTTATGTCATATTTTACATACCTTCTAAATGAGTTGGCACACAAATATTTATGACAATATGCCTTATTAGACTAAACCTTTTTGAGTTTAATCAACTGGAAAAAATTTTTTGAGAAGCTCACAGTAAATGTCAGGGACAAATGTGAAATTCTATGTCATTTTTGAGATAATGCTGCTGGCAATGATAATTTGCAGTAGCTGACTTACAATCACAAGAATTTTTTCCTTATTACAGGATAACTTCTTGAATGTCATCACCACAATTAATCAACTTCTGCCAGAGCTTCTACATAAGTAGCACTTTTGGTTTCAGCAAGGCTAATCCATGATGGGGCGTTTCTCAAAACCACCTGGCTCTGGGAGGACCTTCCGCACACACACAAGCAGAAACACCCACATGAGTCCCTTTGGTTCATAACTTCTTGGGTCATTTCTGCAAGATTGACCCCTGCCCTTTCTTTTTAAAGGAGATTTTACCTGAAACAGTAGGGAGACATATTTCTGTGTTAACATTGTTCTAGAGAACCTATGGTCACAGTACAGCATCAATGGGAAAGTCTCTATGCCTCTCCTAAGTAGTACCTCTGAGATGAGCAGAATACTTGGAAGGGTACAAATATGGCTAACTGTTGTCAAATGTAGAAATGTCATGCTTCAGGTAGAAGGGTTCAGGAAAATCACCAAAGAAATTAGAATTCCAAAGTGTATCAATTTACTTAATCACAAAATTTTACTCTCTTGTCAGAATCAACAGGCACAGTGTTAGACATCTTCTCAGCTGAGTTCATAGCACTGTAATTTACTTAGACTGCTATCTCTACAAAGACGAAGCCAGAGATCCTTTCTGCAGAGACTGTTTAGTAAAAAAGAAATGCCACCCTTTAGTAACCACTCTTTAGTAACATAGAAAATTTTCATAATTCTCTTAATCAAGTCCCAAGAAACTAATTCCTAGCTCTTTGCTCCTTTGATTATCTTCTGTTTGATAGTTCATTCTATAAATGCAAAACCTGCCTGGCTGGAATGATTTGTTCTTAGTGAAATGATGAGTAAGCAGTATGAGAAACTAGAATGGTCACAGGCTTTGGGTAGACTGACAATACTGTTTTTATGCTGATTTTATCACATGCTAACTGTATGATAGCATAGTGGTATGTCGGTGTGTGTATGCATGTGTGTTTGTGTACATGCATACATGTATGGAATAATTAACCTCTCCAATACTCAATTTCTTCATTTAAAAATATTAAATAATATTCTAAAACATATTTTACAAGGATATTGGGGGATGGAAAATGGCTAACACCTAGAAGATACTAAGTAAATGCCACTGCTATTCATGATTATTGAAGGTGGTGGTAGCTGGTAATGTGGTCCAAAAGAAATTTGGTTTTGGTGACTTCTCTGGTGCACAGCTTTGAAAAAACTTAGGAGTTGTGGTTGACAGTTCTATCCAATGGTCATTGCCTATTCTTCTGCCTGATTTATCTTCTAGTAATGATATGTGCACATTTAAACATTCTTTTAAAAAATATTCCTTTATTCTATTTAGCCTTTCCTCTTATTGGCTCAACCGTAAGTCCTCATCACTATTAACCACTGCTGGTATGCTTTACCAATAAGATGTGTACTATTATATGTGCATTTGTAACTCATTAAGACAGTAACTGAGAGAGTAAAACTCATAAGGGCTTCTATTTTACCACTTAGCATATTTTGTGCCCACTGAGGGAAAAGAATAAAATGGGAACAAACACTTCTCTTAAACTCCGACTTGTCAAAATTTATGTTGACTTATGAAGCTCATTTAATAAGAAAATTGTGAACACCTCAAGGGCAGGAACCGCTTTTTCATTTATTGTTATTGGATTGAATTGAATAGTTTTAGCACACATGAAAGTGATTCAAGCACATTTACCAAATGTCATTATTTTTGTACCATATTTATTAAATGTGCACCATGAATTAGACACTAAAACAACACAGAGAAATGAAATATAACTTCTAATCTTTGATTAAATATGTACTGAGTGGCTTCTTTGTACTAAGGCACTACAAAGCTGCTGGAGATACATGATAATTATGGCATGGACTCTGTTCCCAAGGAGTTCATAGTTTAATGAAACACCCAAGCTCACATATGTGGATCCATTAGGGAGCCAAACAAGACATTTTGCAGTCAAATGCTAAATACAGTAGTCTGGCAAAGACCGTAAGTCAATAGGAATTGAGTGGAACAGAGGTTGACAAGGCTTATGCTTGACAGGAAAGGCCTGATGGGGAAGGCTGGACTTCATTTGCCCTTGAAGACTGAGAAAGATTTGTATAGACAGAGAGTGGTTAAGAGGGCATAACAAGTGGAGACAAGGTAAGCAAAGGCCTCAGGAGGTGGAAGTCAAGATGGTGAGCTGAGAAAATGGTAAGGAACCCAGACTGGCTGAGAGAATGCTGGTAAGCAGAAGGAAACAAAATCAGAAAGATGGGGTGAAGTTTAATTACTGTGGGGCAAATGGGGACAAACCTAGTGATCCCCTCAGGGCCTTTGAGGAGGAAGGTGACATGATAGTTTCTAAGCAGTTCCAGTGTGACTCTTGTGAACTCAGTGTGGTTCACGTGTTCTTATCAGTTTCCTCATCAGCTGTACTCTGCCTGTGTATTTGGTTGCTGCTCTGCTTCCATGTTAAAGTCAGAATATGCTTTCTCATTTAGGGGAAGCACTGGCTCATCAGATCTCAATGACCAGGAACTTGGTCCTAGAACCCCGAAGAGCAGTCGGAGCAATGGTGTGACCCCAGGCACTCAGAGTTCACCAGCCCCAAGCACACGAACTGTGACCTCAGTCATCAGTAGAGTAAGTACACAAACCTGATGAACACTGTATTAGTTCATTCTCACACTGCTATAAAGAACTGCCAGAGATTGGGTAATTTATAAACAAAAGAGATTTAATTGACTCACAGTTCTGCATGGCTGCAGAGACCTCAGGAAACTTACAATCATGGCAGAAGGAGTCTGTCAAACACTTATAAAACCATCAAATCTCATGAGAACTCACCATCATGAGAACAGCACAGGGGAAGCCTCCCCCATGACTCACTAATCATCCGCCACCAGGTCCCTCCCTCGACACGTGGAGATTGTGGGGATTACAGTTTGAGATGAGATTTGGGTAGGGACATAGAGCCAAACCGTATCAGACACCCAGTCTCTGAAATTCAACCTCACCACTGCAGCATGGCTAGGTTTCAACTCTGTTTGTATCAGAGCATGTTCTTTATGCTGCTGAAAGGTAGAAGCTTCATCAGGACTGAACCTCCTGCATCTTAGCTCCTGGCAGGAAACCCAAAATGAAAAAGGGAAGAGAAAGACCAGGTTCAAAGGTAGCACTTGTATGATGGAGGTTTAAATTGCTATATGGCTTAAATAAATATAAAACATTTTAGAAGGCTCTGATTTTGATCCTCTCTGTTACTTCTTAGAGAAAATATTCATAGGTTGAGTGCACAAATTTTTCCAAACTGATTTAAATCTGGAAAAGTAGAACTTTTATCTAGTTTTTAAAGTAGAAATTTTTATTTTCTTTTCTATACATCTGTTAACATAGGGGTCAACACATAATGAAGGCTTAAATTGCATTATATATATATATGTGATCAATTATATTTTCTACTGGTTTTCTCTTTTAAAAGAGAATATGAAAAAAGTATTTGGGGAAAAATATTCTCTTTTATTAAATATTCTGTTGGAAGTTATATTTGGAATGAATTAGCATTTATGAGATTTTTTTATTTAGCAGGAAGCTCCATCCACATTGCTGGCATCTATATTTGATAAATCTTTATATGAGCAGTGAGTTCATACAATACAAACAATTATTTGACTCAACCAACATTTAATGAGAACCTACTATATGACAGGCTCTAGTCAAGCAAAGACTTGAAGGAAGTGAAAGAATTAGCAATGTAGTTTTCTGGGGCAAGGTGTTCCACCACGCAGAGACAGCACTGATATTCAGCAGGTACATGCAGGGAAGGCTGCTCTACTTCCTTGTAGCTGGCCTCCATCTTGATTGGTCAGTGCCCTTGCTCAGCCAGTTTCTAAAATATTTTTAATGCCTCTAGAAGAACAGCCAGTGTGGAGCCCCTGAGGTGGGAGCACACCGGGTATGTTCAAGGAAGAGGAAGGAGGCCAATGCAGCTGTGGTGAATGAATGAGGCAAAGTGAACTAGGAAATGAATCCAAAGAGGTCATAGGGCTGGATAGAGCCTTGAAGAGTGCTGTGTGCAGTCAGCATTCACTCTGATTAAGATGGGGGAAACTGGAGGTTTTAGAGCAGAAGAGTAACACAATCTGCCTTATCTTTAAGCAGGATTTGGGGGCTGTGCTGAGAAGCAGCTGTAGGAGAACAAGAGTGAAAGCCAGAAAAGCAATCAGTAAGCCATTGTCATACCCCATGTGAGAGATTGGGTTTTGAAACAAAGAGATAGTGGAGGTGGCGAGTAGTCAAATTCCGTTAAAGCATTCAGACAGACTGAAAAACAGTAATAGATTTATTTAAACATCTATAGTCTAAATTGTAGTTGTGAAGATAAAAGGCATATTTAAAACTTCATAAATATTTATGCTAAGGTCAGCAAGCCATTTCTGTTCAATAGCTAGAAAGGTGCATGGATAGTTGACGAATACACTCACCTCTTGGAATCTAAAAAGGAATGATATTCAAACCACTTAGTGACCAGTCTGGCAGGGATGTTGAGAAATCACAACAGACACTGGCACAAGGCTGGGGCAGTATGCTGGGGGCCCTTCTATGTCATGCACTAAACCTGAATTATGGGGAAACCTGGGCTTATAGATGAGAGGGAGCACAGGGAAGTGGGAGGTGGACTGGGAGTAGTGCTGTTTATTAAATGACACAGAAGTATTTTTAAAAATTTAACATCTAGTACAGTTGTCCCAGTGGGTAGCAGCTGACAATCAGTCCAATGACCAATAAGTTAATCAAGTTTATTCTCACAACAAGGTTTATCTTTCTAAGTACAATTTGAGATTATTAGGAGGGAAATCACCCTTTTCATGTGCTAATACCCTCAAAACTAACAGCCCCTACTTGTGTATTTCTTTGTTAAACAGCACCTAGATCTCTGCAACAGAAATTCCCTGCAATTTAGTAGAGTATATATACATATACGTAGGCAGTGCCTATGCTGATCTCATTCTTGCAATCTAGCTGGTCTAAGCTGGTCTTCTCTGAGAGAAAAAAAAAGAAACAAAGAGAAGTACTTTCTATTGAATAAAAATAAGACAGCACAGTAGTTTATGAAGTACATTTGCTCTTTCATTAAAAGGGAAGTATATAGCATTAGATGGCAAGTATATAGCATTAGATGATGAGCAAGGTAACAACTCAGTTTCTCCCATTTCTTAGCATCTCTTTGTTTCAATGTTGTTTTCTGCTCTAGCATGAAAGAAAATATATTAGTCAGGGATCTCCACAGGGATAGAACTGATAAGATATATATAAGGGAGTTTATTAGGGAGAATTTGCTCACACGATTATAAGACAACATCCCACGATAGGCTGTCTGCAAGCTGCGGAAAGAGAGAAGACAGTAGGATGGCTCAATCCAAGTCTGAATGCCTCAAAACCAGGGAGGCCGACAATGCAGCCCTAGTCTGAAGCTGAAAGCCCAAGAGCCCCTGGGAGGCTGCTGGTGCAAGTCACAGAGTCTAAAGGCTGAAGAACCCGGAGTCTGATGTCCAAAGGCAGGAGGAGGGGAAGCCAAGTGTCTGGTGCAGCTTGGGAAGAGAAAGAGTGAGCAGACTCAGCAAACAAGCCGCTTTTCCCTGTTCTTTCGTGTGCTTTGTTCTAGCCACACTGGCAGCTGATTGGATGTTGCCCACTCCACACTGAGAGTAGGTCTTCCTCTCTCAGTCCACTGACTCCAATGTCAGTCTCCTCCAGCAACACCCTTACAGACGCACCCAGAATAATACTTTATCAGCCATCTAGGCATCCCTCAACCCAATCAAGTATACACCTAATACTAACCATCACAGAAAACTTTTAGAGCATGAAAGTCTCTAACCTGTCCTCTACTATGATGCAACCTATTAATTTTAGGCTTGACACCCTGAACCTCCAGGGTATGTATTGCTTGTTAATGACAGTGCAATATTAATTGGCCTATTAGTGCTCAATACTAATGGCACTCACAGATCACCTGTGGGAAAACTTGCCATTAACATAATTGCCTCCAAGGAACTTGGTCTTGCTTCATTAGAGGACTCCATGTGTGAACAACTTTTTGAAGAGGTGTTGAAAATTGACCTAAACTAATTTATCAGTTTGACCTCTGTCACACTCCTGATAAACTTTTCTTGTTTATGGCAATTAGAGGAAGGTAGGAGCTATATACCTCCAGCTACAGGTATTATGTGTTGGAGAATAATAAGATACTAAAAACAGTCTAAATTGAAGCTGAATCAATTAGCATGTTAAGCAAGTGAAAGCCACATTTCACTGTAATGAGTTCATCAGAGTGTCCTTGAATGTCTAAGATATGGGCAACAAGGAGGGAATTCTTCCTCTAGGATTTCAAAAGGCACTTTTTGATTGTTTACAGAAGGGAGAATTGAAAAATCTGTTTTAGATTTGATCATTATCATACCATGATGTAATTTGAATGGACACTTAACCTCAGCCCAGTTCTGGAAAGGTCCAAAATTTGTTATAGTTGTTGTTTTAACACTCAAGAAAGCTTCGGATGAGGCAGCAGTCAAGCCCTGCCTTGGTCTATGGCAGGGCAAAGGTCACAGACAAAGTTGGGTCTATGGTCATGGGCGAAGTTGGGACAGAATTTTCTTTACCATATGTTACAATAAAAGCAAGTCCCAGACTGAATTCTGCCACATGTACAAGCATTTATTAACAAGCAGACACCACACAAAAAAATAACTATTCCTGTGAGCTTGGGAAGTTTTCTCTCTTTATCTTTTTATGAACATTGGTAAGTACCATGCATGAAAGTCATTCCAAAATAGATGTAACTACCCATATTCTGACCAGCCAGCCTTCTAGATGGAAAAGGTACATGATATTCTGTTAAATGGGGGTGGAAGAGGTAAGGGATGGTTGAAGAGAGGGTATGTTGAAAGAGGGAACAAAATAGGACCAAACAGAGTTCTAAGCTTGAGTGCTACTCTGAGAGTGTGAATCTTGCCAGATTATTATACATCCCTCATGTAAGATTGAGGGTACCTGTATAATCTTTCTTATTAATCATATATTAGAACACTCATTGATTTGGGGAATGAGAAATTGTCCGGATACCTTTTGCACTAATTAACAAACCTCTTGGAATGGATTTTGGATAGCAATTATTGATGGTAAATTTTGAAGTTACATGGACTCCTGGTGAGGGTCCTTCAAATGTCAATTAGCTCCTCCTAAATAATAATACATATAAAGGTGTTTATACTGAAGTATATTTATGTAGATGAATTTTATAGTAAATTACAGTCAGTATAATTTTTTTCTCATTTTTACTTTGTGGGAAGGAGTATGGTTTTGAAAATTCCATGGATTTGGCTGCTATTGAAGGTACCTCTCAGGAGCTCACAAAGAGTCACTGCAGAAACACTTCTGGCACACCTTCCATAGCAGTGTCTGGAACCTCTCTCTCCTCAGGTGGGTATTTACAATGTGCCTACTTTGTTGTTTAAAATGACTAAATCAAATGGAATTGACTGCTATGTGTGGTATTAAGTGGATGTTTCATCCTTTAAAAAATAAGCATTCCCTTCTTTGACCTATGGTGGTAGGCCACTCCATAAGAACTGCTTGAAGATAGACCCAGGTAAAGCTTTGGACACCTTACATTCATGAAAATTCCATTTATTTAGTACATACTCTTGCCAGGTATCATCACTGAGTTTCAGTGCTACATCAGAATATCAATATTTGAATGAAGGAAATATAAGTTATTCCAGGATACATTTGCTATAACAGATAAGAATGCTTGCTCAGAGTTCAAGGAAATGGTAGTTCAATTGATATAGTAGTCAGAAGTTCCCTACATATAGACAAAAGAAAATCATTCTGTGGTTTAAATAAGAAGTTATTTGCAAGCAGCACTAAAGTATTAATAATTACCCCTTTCATTTGCATGGTACACTCAAATATGTCATTTTACTTCATTATCACAACAGTCCTCTGAGGCAGCTATTATTCATTTTGAAATGTTAATACCTATGACTAAGAAAATTCTTTGGAGAAATTTGTCATAATTTTGAAGCTTATGTCCCATACATGGAATAAAAATCATGATGCAGTCTTCAACATTAAAAAGCTACCTGTAACCTAATGATTATATATGCATAAAGCCTAAGGCAGGATTCTGTTTGCTGAACTGAGGGGTCTCTTCTAGCCAGCCAGCTCCCAAAGGATTTTCTAAATGTGTGTGGTTATTGCTACATTTTGCTCAGGAGTAAAAAAGCTGTTCACCTGTTAATTAAATTTTTAAACTAGTTTAGAAACCAACATCATAGGGTCTACTACTACTACTTCTACTCAACAGCTCCTGTTAATTGAGTACGTACTCTGTGTCAGGCCTATGCTAAGTACTTCTGCATTATTTTTTTCATCAATTCAAACTTAAGTACTTGATTACTCTCTCCAATCTTTCTCATTTATAAGTAACTATATTGATCTCAGTAGTGCTTTGGTATAGAACTATTTTGTGGAAATAAGCTGTCCTGACTTGGTAAGCTGTCCAAAGCATTACTAAGAGGTGCATTGCTCTGTAACTTATATTTTCAAAAAGTGAAAACAAGATGTTCTTCTGATGAAAGACTGTTCTGGTCCATTAAGAAATAGAACTTCCTCTCATTGCATCTATAGCCTCTCATTTTTGTGTGAAAAGAACTTGCTATATCACTTCAAAGTGGCAGTTTAGAATAGGTTGCCTTGCATTTTATGTCAAATCTGAAAACACAGTGAATTCTCTAAATATTGCAAGCAAGAATTGTTAATGTTTTTTTTTCTAAATTTAAGGGCCCATTCTAAGAGAGTTTTTTAAAGTCTAGGAGCAAAGCAGTTGCCTTAAACAGCTTAAAACATAGCATTTTACAGTAGAACATTTAACCTCCTGTGATAGAAGGAAACATGAACACCTAAGTGTAATTCGGTCCAAGGCAATTACCAAAATATTATTAAAAATAGAAGTATGTTATCATAAACAGCATGAAGTTACTGACTCCGACTGTTGCTTTCATGGCACTATTTATGATCTGTGCCTAAAAAGAATTGAAATAAAGGTGAAACACTTGGAATAAAAAATGAAATTTTCTCACAAAACAGGCTGACTTACGTCTTTCTTTTTCCTTTCCACCTTCCAGATCAGAGTCGATCTGAGTTAGATTTGAGTGAGTCATTTACAGAAGACTCAGAGGATACTGTAAGCATAAGAAGCAAGTCTGTCCCTGGGGCTTTAGACAAGGTAAGTTGGATGTGGAAGAAAATATAATGAAGAGGAGGAAATAAGGGCATAATCTTGCTCCAAGTGGTTACACTTTTAGGTGATGATGAGTTGAGAGTAAAGAGAGGATATACAATCATCTCTTCCTGTTAGTCTTCACAGTCAACACATAAAAACTGAAAGAATAACTTAGAAAATATAATGGGTAATCATGTTAATGAGTGAAGGTTATGTCTAAGAAAACACATGTTGGAGATTTCAATTTCTGGCTAAAGTCTTATCACTTAATCTAAACCTGGGAAATGAGAGATCCTAACATTTTCCTTAGCCAAATATTATTAGACATATCTGATTACATATTTATATCAACATTGCTATATCTCAAATTACCACCAATAAATTCACTTCTAAACTGAGACAAAATTATGTGAAAATTAATGTTTCAGTGAACTCATTTCTAGAATGAGAAAGTTAAATTAGATTGTTGTAAAGGTTATTTCCCAGTCTAATATTCTGATATTCAGATTTCTGTAATTGCTATAATAAAATACGGACTCCTTGGAAGAAATAGAAATGGTATTGATAGTTTTTCCAAAGCACACTAGGAAACTTAGAGTTCTAAAATGAAATCATATTTTCTATAGTACAAAAAACTGGGAAAATACTTTAAAATCTACCTCCAAAAGAGAGATGGGCAGTGAGATTAAATTATTTCAAAGTTTACTCATGTTCAACCTTTAAAGAATTACTAATTCCAACATTATTAAACTATTAAACTATTCGTGATCTTAGAAAACCATTAAAATCTTTTCATTCATTGTATGCAGCCAGTATAATCTTGACACTCAGACTTGATTTTTAAAATAGTTTGAAAAATAAAACTACAAGTCAAACTAGTTTACGAATATACATGCAAAACTTTAAATATAATATCAATTAAAATCTAGCAGTGAATAAAAATAGCAATAAGTAAGTTTTATGCTAAGTATGGGTGGAAGAATGAGTCTATATAAGAATATTTGTCAGCATAATTTATATCAATATACTAAAGAAGAAAATGACATGATTCTGTATATAGAAGATACTAAAGGATCTACAAAAATATGACTAGAACTGATAAACAAGCTCAGCAAGGTTGCAGGAGATAAGATCAATATACAAAAATCAACTGTATTTATATATACTAGCAATGATCAATTGGAAAATGAAATTAAGAATATAATTCCATTCATAATAGCATGAAAAATATTTTTCAAAAGTAAGGAATAAATTCATTTTTAAAAGTGTAATACATGTGCATTGAAATTAACAAAAATATTTCTGAATTAAAGGAGACATAAATAAGCAGAAACATATTCTGTGTTAATGGATTAGAAGATTCAATATTTTTAAGATGGAAATTCTCTCCAAATAAATTTGTAGACAATGCAAGCCCAGTCAAAATACAAGCAGGATAATTTTGTAGAAATATAAATTATTATTCTACCATTTATATGAAAATATATGGGACCCAGAATAACAAAATCAATTTTAAAGAGCAAAGTTGGAAGACTTATACTACTAGATTTAAAAACTTACTCTACAGTTATAGCTATCAGTACAACACAGTATTGGCATAAGCATTGGCAATCAGTGGAATAGAATTGAGATTCCAGAAAAAAAAAAAAGAACTTTATGGCCAATTGATTTTTGGTACTTCAGTGGGGAAAGAATAACCTTTTCAACAAATCATACTGGGACAACAGGATATCCAAATACCACAAAACATAAAAGAACTTTGACTCTTAACATATACCATGCAGAAATTAAGCAATGCAAAATGGATTATAAACCTAAATGTAAGAACAGAAACCATAAAATTCTAAAAGAAAACCTAGGAGAAAATCTCCATGACTTTCAGTTAGGCAAAGAATTCTTAGATATGGCACTGAAAGCATGATGCATGTATTCAAGAAAAAAAAACTGGTAAATTAAATTTCATCAAAATGAAAAATGTTTACACTTCAAAAGACACCACTACAGATGTGAAAAGTCAAGCCACAGACTGGAAAAGTATTTTCAAATTATATATTTGTTAAAGGACTTGTATCTAGAATATATTTCTTACAACCCTTACATTCAATATTAAAAAGACAAATAATCATATTAGATAATGGGAAAAAGATTTGGATAGACATTTAATCAAGAAGATTTACAAATGCCTAATAGCTGCATTAAAATATGTTCTGCAACATTAGTTATCAGAGAAATGAAAATTAAAATCACAATGAGATACCACTTCACACCCCCTTGAATGGGTGTGATTAAAAAGACATAATAATAAGTGTTGATGAGGATGCAGAGAAATTGGAACCCCCCTACATTGCTAGTGGTAATGAAAAATGCTACCTACAGCCATTCCGTAAAAGAGTTTGGCAATTTCTTTAAAAGTTAAACATAAATTTACTATATGACATAGCAATTTTGATCCTAGGTATCTACCCAAGAGAAATGAAAACATATGTCCACATAAAGACTTACACGCAAATGGTTATAATAGCCAAAAAGAGAAAATAATAATATCTGGTGAATAGATGGAATACAATGATATATTATTCAGAAATAAAAAGAAATGAAGTACTGACACATACTACAACATGCATGAACCTTGAAAATATTATGCTAAATGAAAGAAACCAGGCAAAACTACATATCATATAATTACATTTATATGAAATGTCAATGAAAGGAAAATTGATAGGGAAATTAAAGCAGATTAATGGTTGCCAGGGAGTGAAGAAGTAGGGACTGACTGCAAACAGGCATGTGGTAGCTTATTGGGTTGAAAATGTACTAAAACTGGATTATATTGAAGTTTGCTCAACTATAAATTTGCTAAAAATCACTGAATTACATGCATACAATAGGTAAATTTTATGGTATGTAAGTCATACTTCTATAAAGTTGTGGGAGAAAAAATTAGCAGCAAGGAAAACAGCTGGAAAAGTGATAATTGTTAAAACTAGGTAATCAGTTATAAGGGTTCATTATGCTATGCTTTCTATTTTGTGAATGATTACATTTTTTAATATCCACTTTTGAAAAGAAAGTAAAGAAATATGAAGACTGGTACTTTATGTGATGACTACTGGGTAATTGTATACCAAGAAAGAGCAAAACATAAAAATATAGAAAAGGGGCAATTTGAAAAAATAATACGGATAATAGGGATGCATTTTTTCAGAATTAAAGAGCTTATTAGTTTCGGCAGCTTTTTGCTGAAGTTTTTAGGGTGTTCTATATATAAAATCATGTCATCTGCAAACAGACAATTTTACTTCTTCCTTTCCAATTTAGATTCCTTTTATTTCTTTTACCTGTTTAATTGCTCTGGCTAGGACATCCAGCACTATATGGAGTAGAATTGGTAAGAGTGGACATACTGTATTGTTTCTGATCTTAGAGGAAATGGTTTTAGCTTTTCAATGTTGGGTATAATGTTAGCTAAGAGCTTCTCATGTATGGTTTTATGTTGAGGTAAATTTTTTCTTTATCTCATTTGTTGAGTTTTTAGTATGAAAAGATGTTGATTTTGTCAAGTGCCTTTTCTGCATCTATTGAGATGATCATATGGGTTTTATCCTTCATTCTGTTAATGCAGTTTATCACAACTATTGATTTGTTTATGTTAAACCATCCTTGCATTCCAAGGATAAATCCCACTTAGGTTGAATAAGCTTCTTCATGTGCTGTTGAATTCAGTTTGCTAGCATTTTGATGAGGACTTTTGCATCTATGGTTTATCATGGATATTGGCCTGCAATTTTCCCTTTTTTTGGTAGTATCCTTGTCTGACTTTGCTATCAGAGTAATGCTGGCTTCGTAAAATTAGTTTGGAAGTGTTCCCTCCTCTTCAATTTTTGGAAGAATTTGACAGGAATTGGCATTAATTCTTCCTCAGATGTTCAGAAGAATTCATCCATGAAGCCAGCACTTTCTTACAAGATGCTATTCTACAAGATATTCCAGCTCATCTTGTGGGCTCATCAGTGAGAAAAAGACAGCTACAATAAGTTCTCATTTAACATCATCAACAGATTCTTGGAAACTGCCACTTTCAGCAAAATGACATATAACAAAACCATTTTTTTCCTCATCAATGTTTTAATGAAATGACATTATTTGAGGACCTGCTGCACATCCTTTCACTTAAAATTACAGTTTTCAAGAACCTATGGATGACGTTAAGTGACAACTTACCATAAACCAATATAAAAATAAGCAAATTTTGAACAAGTATTTCACAAAACAGGAAATCCAGTTGGCCGATTTTCACAAAATGGTATTCAACTTAGTAATAAGAGAAATGAAAATTAAAATCATGAAGACTGTAAACATCTACTGGATTGGCAAAAATGAAAAAAATATCTCACAATACCATCTGTTTGCAGGCAAGGAAGTGGAGCAAAGGGAACTCTCATACACTACTGGTTAGACTGTAAATTGGTATAACTACTTCTGAAAATTTGACATTATCTTTAAAATGATATAGATAAGCATGTGGAGATATGTTCACCCCTTGACTTGACAATTCCTCTCACTGGTATATATTCAAGTGTGTGAACATATATACTGTGTTGTGTGTATACTGTGGTGTGTGTATATGCGCCAGGATACATATTCACAGAATATACATATCAGTGTTGGTCACAATAGAAAAAAATCTGAAAATAACCCAAATATTCAGCAACAAGAGAATGGATAAAGTTTTGGATATCATACAATGGAATATTAAATGACAATATAAATGAACAGGCTACAAAAATATGCCACAATTTTGATGAATTTTAAGGCAATATTAAGCAAAAAAAGCAAAACTCAAAGGAATATATAGCATTTAATTACATTTACACAAAGTACAAAAACAGGCAAAACAAAATCATTTTGTTTCAGAGTATACGCTTATGCAGTTAAACTATAAATAAAAGCAAGAATGTGGTTAACCATAAGAGTTAAAATATTAATTATTCCCGAGGGGAGAAGGGGCTTGTGATATGGACAGGATACACAGGGAGCTTCTGCTTCATCATTTGATTTTGTTATTATACTATATATCTATGTTTTATGTACTTTTTAATATGCTGTATCTTATAATAAAGACTTTTTTTGAAGCAAGCCCAGAAGTGTACATCATAATCCTGATTTGTAAAACTATAGTTAAAAAAATTCCCATGAATGTATACTTATACTTAGATTTGTGTATGTTTTTATATGATTTTTCACATAAACAAGGAGAAAGACATGGAATGTAACATGTGCAGCAGGATGCTAAATATTAATTTCACCTGGTGTGAAAGGAGGGGAAGGAGGAGAGGAGAAGCAAAAAAGAAAAGTGCCCATAATAAAAAGCAGTATGCATAATACAATCTATCTATGTGTATATATGTATGTGTGTGTGTATATATATATATGTGATGATATAATCAAAAATATTGAAATTTGATCATTTATATGTTAATGAGAGACCTAAGTTTTTAGTTTCCATTTATCTATATTGCTTGAAATAATTTTACTAGGAAAATACATCACTTAAATAACTAGGCAAAAAAAAAAAAAGCCATTTTATCATGAAGGAGAAAAAGAAATGGGAAAGGAAAAGTAGAATCTGGGATTGGAGATGAGAGTCCAGTATCTAGTTCATCCTAGTGGGGAGATTTTTGAGATACGCTTTACCATCTTGGCAGTGTGTGTGTGCGTGTTTGCACACACACACAAATTTTTTTTAATTTTAAAGTAACGTAAGTACATTGCCCAACATGAATCACCTTAGAGGTAGGAATTGAACCCAGGTCTGTATGATTCCAAATTTCATGTTCTTTCAATAAAGTAAGCACCATTAGAAAGGAGACCCCACTCTCCACCCCCTATCCCTGCCCACTTCTCCGATGGTATAATTCAGATTGACCGGAGAGGAAAAGAGAAAAACCTAGGAATGGAGTGATTTCTAGAAATTTTTTATCTGATTCTCAAATATTTATGAAAGAAAGTGGTTTTTCAAGTGAAAAAACATTCTAGAAAAACAAATCAACCAACCCACTGATTTTTCCCTTTCTTTTTTAGGACTCCTTGGAAGAGACTGAAGAAAGCATTGATGCCTTAGTGTCCTCGCAGTTATCTACAAACACTCACAGTCTGGCAAGTGGCCTATCAACTGTAAGCAGTTCACTAGGACATGTGGAAAGTTTCTTTTCCCTCTTTTTGATTTTCTGTGCATTTCCAAAGGAGATATGAATGTTCTTAGGAAAATGTGTGATAATGAGTTAAAAGTCATTGTAAGATCCTGCTTGCCCTTTGCCCACAGAGTACATTTCAGTCTAATTTGGTGTGGGTTTTTTCTCAGGCTCCTGATTTCTTCCTTCTTCCACAGTCCTCACCCAGGTTTTAAAATCTCCTCACTCCCTAGTTCAGGCTCAGTCAGCTCAAGCCTATAAATTATTTTTCAATTATCTGCTGACACATTTCCCTGACACCATTCTCTAAACTTCCCAGCTGTCCTCCAGACTGCTGCCAGTCATTTATCCTAAAACACATGCCCAATCAGGTCTGTCTTCTACTCAAAACCCATCCATAGCTTCCCACTGCCTACAAAATAAAGTCCTTTCTTACTTTAGTGTTCAAGGCCTTTTTTGAGAGGAAGGCCCTGTGTCCTTGTATCTAACTGTGTGTAAGTCTTTTTCTTGGCTTCTCTGATTTCTGTTGCTCTGATGCTTTTTTTCTTTTGATCTTTGGATGACTTCTCTAAAGAGTTCTCAAGCAGGTTCTGACAGGAAGTGGACCTACCTAAATGTGCCTGATGCTGACTCAGACACTGTGAGTTTTCAACCTTTCCTTTTTGTTCTTTCCAACCATACTTCACAAATTTCATGGTCTGGGAACTATGATTAAGCAATTTGTCCCATATTTATCTTTTTCCGACTTATATACAATTAACCAGAGGTTATCTTCTAAAAGATTGATGAGATTATCAGAACCCAAGTATTCCAATTCATTAAACATTGGAATCTGAACACCACTCAAAAGACACATGCTCTAAAATGATTAACTATCAACAAAACCTTTGAAGTAAACAACTATTTTAAATCACAGCCTTAGGTTGGTTAAGAGCATATAGTTTAGTTAGTAGTAAAATTGCCATAGGTGTCTTAGTTTCTCACAAGCCTCCATATTTGTGGGTTCTTAAATTTCCTTCTATCCGTAGGGGCCCTCTGCTTACAGAGGATTTTCTTTGAAAATGTGGCTACAGAGATCTAGTATAGACACAAATCAGTGATATAAGGAGGTAATCAGGTATGGTGGGGTAGTCCTCAGACTACAAACTTGGAGATCTTGCTTAATTTCTTGGCCCTACCAACAATTTTTGTGAGCCAGAATTTTCTCATTTGTAACATGAGGAGGTTGGGGTTTATTCTTGAAACCTTTGATACTCAAAGCATTCTCTATGGACCAGCAACATTGCATCTCTTGGAACAGATACCCCAAAACTTTCTCAGTTCAAAAAGCCCCTAATGTCTCAGTAATTCTTTCCTGGCACTCCTACACTAAAAGTAGCACCTGACTAGTCCATTTATTAAGTAGTTAGACCCAAATAATGTAATAAGCCGTGTATCCTAACAACTTACTAGCCATTTGTAAAAAAATGCTACAAGTGAAAGAAATTGAAAGAAAAATAGTATTTTTATTTCATCCTTAAATAGCACCTATTACTTACCACTAATAGGATATGTGTGCCTATTGAGCACTACACAGTTACCAAATCTTGGAATCTGATTGGACATCACTACTTTCATTTCCCATTTCACATTGATTTTTATGCAATACTTGCTTTTTGTTGCAGCAACTGCCAAAAACTCAGCTTCAGACAAATAGGAGTTCATTGAAAAGAATAAAGAGTGGTTTAAAGTTGACACTGTGAATTACTAGTTAGTGGCTTACATGGTGTCTGATAGGTGTTGTTGTGTTTCCCTTGAGAATTTAAAATATTTCTGTGATTCCCCTGTGAGTTTGCTGTGGTGCTCTGTGGTACCTCGATACACAGTTTCGGAACTGCAGGCCTAGGAGTTTGTTAGAACAGCCAAATCTCAGACCTCACCCCAGACTGAGGAGATAAGCATTTTCAGTTTAAAAAGGTATCTGGGTGCTGCTCAAAGCCACCTGCTAAACATGAAAATTCTGTTGCTTTGTTTTAGGAATAAGAAAGACAGATTAGGTCACTCACTGGCTTTCTTTAAGCTGTAATTTCCAAATAATTATGGAATTATTGGTCTGCTCTTGCCCGTGAAGAAGCTTAGAAGACATGTGACCACATCACCCACATCCTGTTCTTTGGTCAGTCTCTACTTCCAGAAATTGGTGGAACATAATGGCTTTTACCAAAAGCAAATTATGAAAAAGAGGACAGTCTAAGGTCCCTGTGTATTTACCATAGTCTTGACTTCCCAGTGGTTCACAGAAAAGTGGTTTTGAAACTATTGGGTCATCCACGAAAGACCTCCAGGTGGTCTTTTGTGACAGTTACTAAGATACATAGTTTTCATTTCTAGTGCCAAAGGATAATTTTATTACATTTACAGTAGTCACCTTTATCCACAGAGGATACATTCCACCTACCCCAGTGGATGCCTGAAACCTCGCGTAGTACCAAACCCTAGCCAAGAAACACCAAGGTCACATTTTCACTTAAAGAAAGCACTTTTGGCTTCTCTTTGACATATGTAAATTACTACCATCATTACTCTTACACTGTGGAGTCATTATTAAGTAAAATAAGAATGAGTTGAACACAAGCTCTGTGATAGCAGGACAGTCAATCTGATAACTGAGACAACTAAGTGACTAATGGGCAAGTAGCATCTGCAGTGTGGCTCCTACAGTGTGTCCAACTGGACAAAGGGAGGCTTCACATCCAGGGTGGGATGGAGCAGTATGATGTGAGAGTTCATCATGCTACTTGTGAACCCCAAAACTCTGAGGCATGTCTCAGTTAATTTAGAAAGTTTATTTTGCCACAGTTGAGGACTGGCACCCCTGACACAGCCTCAGGAAGTCCTGCCAACGTGTGCCCAAGGTGCTCAGAGCACAGTTTTGTTTTATACATTTTAGGGAGACATAAGACATCAATCAACATATGTAAGATGAACACTGGTTGGGTCTGGAAAGGCGTGACAACACGAAGTGGGGAGGGGGCTTCCAGGTCATAGGTAGATAAGAGACAAATGGTTGCATTCTTTTGAGTTTCTGAGTAGCCTCTCCAAAGGAGGCAGTTAGATATGCACTTATCTCAGTGAGCAGGGGGATGACTTTGAGTAGTTTGGGAGGCAGGTTTGCTCTAAGCAGTTCCCAGCTTGACTTTTTCCTTTAGCTTTGTGATTTTGGGTGCCCAAGATATTTTCCTTTCACATACTCAAAACAGCATACAATTTAAAACTTATGAATTTTTTGTTTCTGGAGTTTTCCATTTAATATTTTTGAACCGCAGTTGACCATGGGTAGCTGAAACTACAGAAAGTGAAACTGTGGATAAGGGGGACTACTATAAATTAAAAGCTGTCTCATGTCATTAGTGTCTTGTCAAAAGCCTCATTCATTCTGGTAGATTTGGACTTTTTTAAAATTTATTTTCCTGATTGGTTGGTGTGTGATTTTATTGTGTAGTGGTTTATTTTGTGGGCTGCCACTTTATACAGATTTACAAAGCCATGGTCATATACTACTCATGTAGCCACACAGCTAGCTACTCAGTTGAGGGAAATCATGGAAGCTGTGGGTATGTGATGTTCTTCTGATATGTCCTTGTTAAAGCTGTAGTTATGGCTCCCCGGAGACTGATGGGATGCTCCATGTAGGTGTCAAAGAAAGCAGTATGTGGCTCCTGCTAGCACAGTATATGAGATAAGCTATCCTTTGTCCCAATCAATGTATTCTACACCTTATAGTAGATTGAACTTGAGTCTACCAGTGAAAATGGAGAAAGCTGCAGAGATGGACGAGAAGTGAGATTTGAAATGCCTCAATTACCCTGTATTCATTAGTAGAAGTGAGTAAGCAAAGGGTATTCTCTAACCCAAGAAGGAAATGCTTCCCCTCTAAGCAAGTTTTCTGCCTTTTTTCCTGATGGTACTAGATCTGTTGTCTTTTCTCCAGCTGGGATTTTATACAACACCAGCCAAACAAGTGACTCTTGTTTTCTTTCCTCACTCTAGACTTCCATGCTCATTATAAAGAACAGGAACTATAATTGAATGAAATGAGTTGATTCTGTGAAGAGATCATTAGAATGACACTAGAAGCCTTTTTCCATCTTGTTTATTCCAGACCAGCCTTAACAGCATGATGAGCGTTTACAGTGAAACGGGAGACTATGGCAACGTGAAAGTCAGTGGTGAAATCCTTCTCCATATCAGCTACTGCTACAAAACTGGTGGGCTGTACATTTTTGTCAAGAATTGCAGAAATCTGGCCATAGGAGATGAAAAGAAACAGAGGACAGATGCGTAAGCACATAGCATGTTCCTCAGACTATTTCAGTCACTGCCTTTTTTGTCTGTATGTGTGTTTCCTTTTCAAAAGAGTCTTAGCATTCTTCTTGATTCAGGCTTCTCAGAGAGTTGATTGTCATGTTCCTCCTATACCACACTTTTAAATATTCTCTGAAGCAAATGTATACTGGTTGTGTCTTTGATTAACTGATTTTTAAAACATAATTCAGGATTGACATATTTGCAATTTACACAGAGGCAGCTCTTTGAAGTAGAATGCTGACATGTTGGCACACCCAGGATGTACAAAAGCATCTTGTCGATTTTTGTTCTGGGAAATCCTCCAGAGAAAATTACAAGCTGTTACCCAATTAAACAACTCAAAAGGGCAATTATGAGGCTCTCAGGATTCTAGAGATCAGCCTGGGAGGGCAGGTATGGACCATAGCACACTGGAGAGAAGCTAGATATAAAGGTGTGTCAGGGGTTCTTAAGACCACTGCCAGGTTCAGTGATTCACTAGGAGGACTTAGGACTCTGCACGCAGTTATAATCAGCAAAGAGGCACATGGGGCAAAGTCCAGGAGAGATCAGGCTCAAGCTTTGCAAGGGTCCTTTCCCAGTGGAGTCACATGGGATGCATTTAATTCCACTGGCGATGAGTTCTGACAACATCTGTGAAATGTTGTCTGCCAAGGAAGCTTGTTAGAAACTCAGCTGGTCACATACCAAATTTCCAGTCTCTCAGGAGAAAAAGAACCCATTCAGCATAAGCCATATTGTTTGTACAAACAATTTAGGAACAACGAGCCACTTTTATCAGTTCTGGGAATGGTGGGAATCCTGAAATCCAAGTTGCCAGATGCCACCCAAGGGCCAAATTTGTAAGCAGGCATTTAGAAGAATGGTAGTCTCAGGCCCACTATGTTAACTCTTTTCTGCACAATAGATGACCTAAGTCCAATAAATAACTCAGTGAACCTGGTTCCAAATCCCCTAAGATAGACAAATGAGTGGATTTTGACTACAGATTGGTCCACCTGCCTCCTCAGCTATATTTCAGAGGGCTACAGGACCAATGTAATTGTTTTGACTGGCATGGAAAGGGGTCTTCTAAAACTCAACAGATATTCTGTAGAACTTTGGTAGCATCTTATACATTTCAGCTTTGTACACATCTTGTACATTTCTGAGTCTGCTGTGATACCCTGCTTCAAGAGGCTCCTGAGATAGCTCAAGCTAAAGTGTTGGGTAGAATTGCTATCACTACTTCAGGTTGTTATTTTTTATTTTGCCTTTTTCACTGTTTTCTTTTACTCACCCATTACCATTGACCCCACTCTCTGACATCAGAAGGCAAGACTAGTAATAGAGAAGCATCTAATCCCAGAAAAATTTGTGAGACCATTAATATTAATAGTGTATTACATGTATTGAGTAGTACAATATGGTAGCTCCTTGGATGTGTCAACTAATTTAATCCTCACAAGGCCATCAGTTAGACAGTGTTATTTTCCCAGTTTTACAGATGAAGAAACTGAGGCACAGAGTGGTTATTTAGTAAATTCTTGAGGTCACCAAATCTCTGAGGCATGGAGTGATTCAAAACCAGGTGGCTTGACTTCAGAACCCACACTCTTTTATCATTATACTTTACCACTTCTCTCTTACGGAAGACCCAGTGTTCTATTTTAAGGTATCCTGTTATATAGACAAAATTCTCTTTGGTATTTCTGCTCATGCTCACTGGCCCTTTGCCCCTTTTATTCACAGCGAAGTCTTTGAACATTTCTTGCAAATAGATGTTTCACAATAATTACATTTATATTTTCTTATCTATAGTTATGTCAAGTCATACCTTCTTCCTGACAAGTCCCGGAACAACAAGCGTAAGACCAAAATCAGAACAGGCACCAATCCAGAATTCAATGAAACACTAAAGGTAAATAAATACGGTCTCATAGTAACTCATGTGATACTGTTCACAACTTCAATGGTTTAGAAGTAACTACAGAGAATATTTTATTTGTGTGTCAAGGCTTGTATATGTTTTAGAAAATTAGAATTTGAATAAATTAACATAATAACCTTGACTTTTCTAACATCTTTTGAGAAAAAGAAAACACTCTTACTCTATTTAAGTCTACGCTGCTACTGAATTTGAACCTTGAGTAGAGAGGATCCAGCCAAACTGCATCGGTGCTGATGCTTCTTGCTAAAAAATCGGTTTTACCTTTGGGCAAACAGTGCTTTTTCTGACTTCCGTAAAAGAAGCTTGTCACAGTTTTGACACTACTTAATGAGTCACTTTGCACGCATCCATTGTTCTGCTAACATAGCATAGGTCTATACTGTTTGTTGTTAGGATTTCAGAATTTGACCAAATGTAGGTATGTGGTTAATGAATAGTGAAAATGCAGAGCCAGATTTGAGAAATCTCAGCAAAAGTAGCCTAGATAAAATATGGCCCAATCCAGGTCAATGGTCCAGAAAATAGAAATCTCTTTCCAATGCGCTTTCACATAATTAACCCCTTCTCTTGCTATGGAACTATCTGGCCTGGTAAGAAACACCCAGGGAGGATGGAAAGCAGAAGTTATTGCCAATTCTATGGAAATTTATGGGCTTGTGCCCCAGAGTGATGGTGTCAGAGTCCACTTTAGGAGGAAATTGGTAAAGGCAGAAAGCCACAAGCCTGCATGTGTCAGTGGGAGCATGTGTGGAAGCAGGAACTAATATTAAGACAGAACAAACTGAAAAATGAATAAATACAGGTAGAGAGTAAATTCAATGGCCATAACAGGATAGGAAAGATGAGCCCAAACACAGTGAGAGGGTAAATTTAGGAAGCAGGGAGCCAAGGTTAATTATGACAGTAACAGCAAGGACAAGAATAGGCACTAATCCAAGATCAGGAATCAGTCAGTGTGAAGTGTGTCCCAGATGGTGGTTGCATAGAACAAGCAGAAGGTTGGAGGGTGTGTGAGCATGTGGCCCTGGATGATGTTGTTACAAAAAACAAAAAAAATGCTAGCCCAGCAATATCTTCTTTCTGTTTAATATACATGTACACCTTTTCACCTCTGCACTTAGGCTGGACTTTATAAAATTTGGTGTTTGCGAGTTTCTCATTGTCAATCCTTTTCTGGATTTGGGGATTCTCATTATGAATAAAATAAGAGAGAAGGTGGAGAATTTATATATTAAACCTTGAGCTTACAAAGTAGGTATGAAAAAATAATTAAGGAAAATGAAAAACCAATAAAACTGGAAAGAGGATAAGCTTCATCACCTAACACTTTTTATGCAGTATATGGAGTTTATCTCTACCTCAAATAATTTGTGTATATATCTTTCAATGCAAAGTCTGGCACAAAATGAGTTTATGGCATAGAACTTCAATTGTAGCAGAAACAAAGAAAAACAAAGAGTTTTCTTTGTGTTTGTTTTGTTCATATTACTGATGCATATGATCTGAAAGATGTTGGAAGTAAATTTCTACCTCTCCTGGAATTGGATAGAGCCCTCCTTGTGGAGTGTAATGTTGTAAATCTCATTCGCAGTACACCATCAGCCATACCCAGCTGGAAACAAGAACTCTGCAGCTCTCAGTCTGGCACTATGATCGATTTGGACGTAATAGCTTCCTCGGGGAAGTAGAGATTCCTTTTGACTCATGGAACTTTGAAAATCCAACTGACGAGTGGTTTGTGCTTCAACCCAAGGTAGGAAATGCTCTCAGATTAGTCAGTTATGCAATGAGACAAGTTATGAGCGAAATTGATGTCACAGACCTAAAGAACTTGAAGACTTTCAAATTTCAAGTGATAATCTGCAAAAAATTAGTGCAGCAAATTTTGGAATAATATTATAAAAATGTTGTAAATCCACCGTTTTGGAAATTCTTTGTCAATATAGATCATCTGTATAATGAAAGCTACATAATCATTTTTTTGTTAAAAATTTTTATTATTTGACCGTCTCATTGGATAACTGAAAGCAACACATTATATGATCTTATTAGAGAGTCTTCATTTTCACATAGGCGAAACCAAATTCATACAGCATGAACAATCTCCAAACATTACCTTTATTTCTCATTCTCCACAATTCATACCACAAACAGGAGTGATCTTGCCTTTGCTTATATGAGGGAATAACCAGTAGCTAAAGTATCTGATTTTCTTACTTTCCTACTTTTGGGATTCATGACCCAGGCCTTGAGTTACATTCAGAAAAAAAATCTTAGAGCTGATAATTAAATGCCAATACTGTATAGCATGTTCTAATCTAGACCAACAGTACCTTGGATTCACTTTAAGTGACTGGAGTCTCTATGCATTTACAGTACTTTTTAAGCCAAAATGGAGGTGAGTAAAGGTCACATTTATGCAGCCAAAGATTATTGTTTATATACAGAAAGGCAAAAGCACATTATGATGAAGACAGTGGACTCAAATCAGACTTACTTGGTTCTATCCTGGCTTCATGACTGCCCATGTGACCTTGGGCAAATTATTTAACTTTTTATTCCTTAGTGTCCTCAGTTATAATATAATCGTTGGATGTAGCTTATAGGTCTGCGGTGAAGCTTGAATAAACATTCTACGCATGGCTGTCAGCATTTTATTGGGAACATTGTAAGCTCTCAATAAGTGTTAGATAGTATACGTGTTACTTGGGAGTCCTTGTATTACAACAGACAGAAACTCCAGCTAATACTGCTCAAAAAATAGAGGGAGATTATTGGCCAGCAGTGATTAGGCATGGCTTGATCCAGATGTTCAAATCTTAACAAAGTCTTGGAATTTCTTGGTCTCTCTTCTTATCTTCATTGGCTTCATTTTCAGGTTCCATGCAGTGTTGCCCTCCCTGACTAGCTCCAAGCATGCCTCTCTAATGACTACAGTGGCTGCAAGCCTTTCATCTTTGCACCACACTGTTCAGAAGAGAAGAGAGTTCCTCCTCCTCCAACAGCCAAATCAGTGCATTGGGCCTGGTTCTCCTAATTATAATTCTGTCATTTGCCTATTCTAAGCTATTGACTGTGGCCAGGGAGGTGAGATGCATTAGCTGGCTTAAGACAATCAGAATATACCCTGGTTCTGAAGAAGGGAACAATAGCATCCTTCCAGTCAATTTCCTGGAAATAGTTGAAGGACTTTGCTGGAATGATATCTAAGCTCCCCTAGACCTCTCCTAGGCATCCTTTGTGCTTAGAAATCAACATTTTCCACAGTAATCACTTCCACATTGTCAATGAGTGGTTCACAGTCTATCATAAGAGGGAAGCATCTCTAAGTCTTTCTGAGTCTACTGAAGGTAGAAAAGTTCTGATTGCATTCACTGTGGAATACCATGGGTCCTCTGCCAGATACCCTTAGGTTCCTAACCATGTCTGTTAGGAGATTTGCCACAACAGCCTCCACCTGAGACTCTCTTTAGAAGACTTCCCTCGGGCTACTGTAGCTTTTTGCCTACGTAAGCAGAGAGCCAGAAGTCCTGGGAATTTTTATACCCGCTGCCACAAGACAACCCTTCATCAATAACTGATAGGTGGGGGAGTATGAAGGCCCACTTACTGAAGGTGGGAAAAACTCCAAAGTGTTACATATACTACCACATCAGGTGGAAGCTATCTTCCATGGAATTTTGCCCAAGATTAGACTTGTCCCTATAGACTTGCTTCCCATACCTCTTTACTGGTCTCTCTGAGAGAACTTCCTTAATAAATCACTTCATAAGAATCTTCACCTTAGAGTCTATTTCTGAAGAACCCAACAGAAGTTAGTGTCTCTAATCTCTGCCATCTTCCTCTGCCCAGCTTCCTCTGTTCTATATAGAAGAAAAGCTGAAGACACAAACGTGCTTAGATATCATGTCTTCCATAAATGGGGAGGATAGGCACAAAGGCATGCTCTATCATGCTCTATATGCTGCCTTGTGCTTCATTAGTGGCTCATCCCCAGGCTGAGCTGGGCTCTGTGTGGTTGATTATCAGCCAGCTATGTGAAGTGGCACTTCAGTTTCAGTTTCCTGCCTCAGTCATTTCAATGCAATTGTCACTCCAGCAGCTGCAGATGTAGTATGAGCAGCCTTGGAGACTTGACGTTTCTCATAGATTATGCAGTCGAGAAGGTGAAACATGAGTTACACATACTGATTTCCCTAGTAATAGGGGATCAGAATTAATAATCCTTAATAATTTAGAAATACTGACATACTTCTGCACTAGGAGTGCCAGAACGGCATGGTGCCTTATTGCTTATTGACTCTATTAGTGAAGGTTCCTCAATATTTATCTTTGTATGGGTTAGATCCTACAGTGCTAAGCCAGTGAGGAGGCTGGTGCAGAGAAAGAACTCAAGATGCCAAACATACTGTAGTTTCACAGTATAACTTCCATTTTACTTCATGGCATGGGATTATTTATTAGCTGTAAAGCCTTCTGAAAGGCATGTCAGGTAGTTAGACAAGGTTTTATCAGTATGAATTGCCTTTCATGCCTTCCCAGAGTGTGCTATTATAAAAACAAGGACATCTGAAAATCAACAGCAAGCTTACGTGGTTTTCCAAGGAAACGTTCTCTTATTCTGCCTTCAGGTAGAGAGTAAATGTATGTTCCTTTGGAATTATACCTAGATTAAAGGCTCTCTCTTTTTTTGGCAGACTTTTGTCTGTAATTCCTTACTCTGTGTTACACCTGTAGATGCACTGGGAGTCTCTTTCTCACTCCGATGGAAAGTGGACCTCTCTTTTTTTCAGAAAGCAGGAGGTGGTGGGTGTCATCTGCTTATTTCACGTCCATGCTCAGATAGTCTCAGTGGTTCCCTACTACTTTTGGATACGGTTTGAATAAATACTAACCCTCACCCTGGCACTCAGTGTTCTGTTGAATGGGCCAGCCTACTGTAGCAGCCAAAGATGTTAGTTCTCTACCCATCCCCATTTTCTTGCAAACAGGGCTCCCCATTTCTTTCACTCCCACCAGCCAACCCCTGCCAATCATTGTAGGAGGGGAGCCTTCGGGCTGCTAGAGAGGGCTTGGTTTGCAGGCCAGAAAAGCCAACATAGCCTGGGTATTTAAGTCTCCTGGGGGTGAGCAGAGCCTTGATCAATGACTGGTGGATTAAGGAACGTCAATACTCCCACGTTCTTGCCTCTGATTGGAACAGCTCTGAAGTGTGATCTGTCACATCTCCAGAGTACCCCTATGGGACTTAACAACAGTTACTCTCCATGGAACTTTGCCTGAAATCACATCCTTAAGCCTCCTTCACTTTCGGTCCCCCTTCCCCAGTACCCTTCCTAATAAAATACTATAACTTAAATAAGTGCCTTAGCATCGTCTGGGAAACCCTGAGTTGACACCTTATTTCCATCCTCCTTGCTACTACCTCCCTGTACACACTCCCCTGATCACATTTGACTTTCTGTCAGTCCCTAAACATATTCTACACAACCCCCATCATATTTTACTCATACTGCTTTCTCAACCTGGACTAACCTTCCCAATCCATCTTCATCTGTCATCATGTCTCCCATCCTTTAAGGACCAGGTAAGAGCCACCTCTTTATCCCAATCTGGATTAATCTCTCTCTTCCCATAGTAGTTTCTTTTTACTTGTGTTGGAATAACTGTCACCATTTATCTTACATTGAACTTTCTGTATAGTAGAAACCCTCTTGCCCCAGAAATTACAACCAGTAGTAGGTCAGTTAATAGACAAAGTCACAGAAATCACCCACATACAAACACACACAATGTATTTCTTTTATTTTTAATTATTTTGTATTGACACATAAAAATTGTATATATTTATCATGTAAAATATGGTTTCTAAATATGTATGTATTATGGAATGGCTACATCAATCTAGTTAACATATATATTACTTCACATAACATACTTTTTTGTGGTCAGAACACATAAAATTTACTCTCAGCAATTTTCAAGAATACAAAACATTGTTATTATTAATAACTATGGTCACCATGTTGTAAAATAGATTCCTCAAATTTATTCCTCTTATCTAGCTGACATTTTATTTTGTTAGGCCAGCATCTACCCAGTTCTCCCCACCCCCAGCCCCTGATAACCACCACTCTACTCTCTGCTTCTATTAATTCAACTATTTTAGATTCCACTATTTTAGATTTATATCTATTTTAGATATAAGTGAGGTCATGCAGTGTTCATCTTTCTGTGCCTGGCTTATTTTAATTAACATAATATCCTCCAGATTTATCCATGTTGTTGCAAATGCAAATGACAAGATTTTATTTTTTAAGGCTGAATAGTATTCCATTGTGTGTATATACCATATTTTCTTTATCACTTCATCCATTGATGGACAATTAGGTTGTTTCTGTATGTTGGCTATTGTAAATCATGCTGCAATGAGCATGGGAGTGTAGAGATCTCTTTAAGATACTTATTTCAATTCCTTTGGCTATATATCTTGTAGTGGGATTTCTAGGTCATAAATATGGTAGTTCTATAACACTTACTATATTTAGTCTTTTTGATATTAGCCGTTCTAACAGGTATGAGGTAATAGCTCATTGCGATTTTAATTTGCATTTCCCTGGTGATTAGCGATGTTGAGCATTTTGTCACACACTTTTGGACATTTGTATGTCTTCTTTTGAGAGATGTCTGTTAAGATCCTTTCCCCATTATTTAATTGGATTATTTGTTTTCTTACTATTGAATTGCTTGAGTTCCTCATGTATCTTCAATATTAAATGATTTAACTTAAACTATATCAGATGTATGATTTGCAACTATTTTCTCTCATTCTGCAGATTGTCTCTTCACTCTGTCGATTGTTTTCTTTGCTCTGCAGAAGTTCAGTTTGAGGCAGTCCTATTTGCCTATTTTTGCTTTTGTTTCCTGTGCTTTTAGGGTCATATTCAAAAAAAAATTTCCCAGACCTATGTTGTGGAGCTTTTCCCCTATGTTTTTCCTAGTCGTTTTACAGTTTCAGGTCTCATGCTTAAGTCTTTAATCCACTTTGAGTTGATTTTTGTATATGGTGTGAGACAAGGGTCCAATTTCATTCTTCTGCATGTGGATATTCAGTTGTCCCAATACTGTTTATTAAAGAGACTGTCCTTTCCCCATTGTGTATTTTTGGCACTTTTGTTGAAAATCAATTGACCATAAATTTATTTCTGGACTCTATATTATGTTCCATTGGTGTTATGTATCTGTTCTTATGCCGGTACCATGCTGTTTTGATTACTATAGTTTCCCAATGCATTTCTTAAACATTTATTTTTAACTTAAACCAAATAAATGTACATTCATTTGCAAGTCTTCTGATATAGAGGCAATTAATTTTGTTTGAATTTCGTTCAGTAAGTAAAATTCTGCCATATATTCCTTGCATAAATTCTCCTCCTAATGCATCATCATCAGCAGATTCTAATTTGAGTTTTTCTCAAATGAAACAAGAACATAAGAATACTTTCAAAGTAAACAAAATGCAAATTCTTCTAAAAAATGTATGATTTTTTCTAACCTTTTATAGATTCAAGCCCACATATAATCCAATAGCAACTTTGTTTTCAAATCTTTAGTTCTTCTATTCAACTGAATTGTTATAGTAGCAGCTGTCTTTTTGCACTCATCAATTTATGTGACTTTAAACTATATAATTAAAATCACAAATATGCCTGGCCTAAAGAGCTTAGGGGACTAACTAACGCAGCTGACTCTCAGTGTGCATACAATTGAACTGATGGGAGCAGATGCATGTTCTTTGCAGAAAGGATTCTGCTATTCACGAGGGATGAAGAACACTAATTAAACTGATGAGTCAGCAGTTAACTAAGTGTGAATTAATAGATCCTGCTACTGCAAATATGTCTACTAGATAGACTGAAAACTCATTGAAAGCAGGGTCTGTCTTTTGTGTCCCCACAGCACTTAGCAAAGTGCCTTATAAAAATGTAAGCATTCCATATGTGTTGGTAGAGTTGAATTGAATATGATTGGATTCTGCTAACTTTTTCTGAGTAATAGTGGGTTGGATAATGACAATGGTGGTATGCCAGGAGAGGGTGTTGCCTAGGAATTTCCTGGCAAAATATAAGTATCAAAAATACCCTAAGACATTAGACATGTGCAGGCTGCAATATGACTCCCCTGCTTTAATTTTTTATATGTGATTATAATGCTACAAGCTTCATCATTATTGTGTTTTCCTTTCATAAGACTTGAAGTCTATATTTATACGGGGTCTACAGTATATTTTAAGCTAAAAACCAATGGAACATTGGTAAGTCCCAGTAATGCATGTTTTTGATCTCTGGTAGCACACTATATATTAGTATGTGATTCCTACACATATCACTTTTTCCTACTGGCGTATTTTCATACCCGAAGATCTCACTCAAAAAGCAAACAGAGCCTGCTCTGGTTAACTGTTGCTGTATGCCAAACTACCTTAAACCTTCGGGGCTTACAGCAAGAATTTATTCTCTCTCGTGATTCTGTGGGTCGACTAGACTCATCTAGGTAGTTCTCACTTAGGGTTTCTGGCGCCACTGCAGCCAGATGGTTGACTGAGGCTGATGTCATCTGAAAGCTCAACTGCATTGATTGTTCGAGTTGGCTCACTTCCATGTCTTACACATGATGTTGACTGCTGGCTGGAAACTCAGCTAGGCCTGCCAGCTGGAGCACCTACATGCGGCTTCTCTCTGTGGCTTTAGCCTCTCTTAGTACGAGTTCCCAGAGGAAGCATTCAGAAATATCCATTCCAAGAAAGAAAAGTAGAAGCTGTCAATCTTAAGACCTGGACCCCAAAACTGGCACATTGTCACTTCTGCCATATTCTATAATACTAGTCAAAGCAATCACAGAGCCCACACAGACCCAAAGAGAGGTCACAAATACCCCATCTCTCATTGATGACGGTACCAAAAAAGTGGTAACCATCTTTAATCTGTCATAACATCCATTATAATTTTCTACTTATGATAGTCACCTAAACTAAAATTTACTGAGATTGTCAAAACAAAAAGAAGAGTCCAGTTACAAGGAACCTGATCTAAAATAATCAGATTAAATATTAGATGGATAGTCTATTTTACCATATAATCTCATTTTTGCCCCGGGTAAGAAGGTTGAATAAAATATTTCAAGCATTTTTCCCACCCTTACTAGTAAGTTTTACTACCACCAGCAGGAAAGAAAAGGGAAAGTCAGGCAAGGATTCCTTTTCTTTGTAACAGTCTCAGTATTTTTAATTTTTTTTTACTGTTTATTTGCTTATTTATGCCAAGTCTTGAACAGTCTCTGGCTTGGCTATGAATGAGCTAGGTTTCAGAACTCTCATTCTGCCCTCTCTGAGAGAGCAGTTCTCTGCTTTTGACTCAGAAGTCAGATCCCTAAAGGAAAAGCCTGACAAAGTATACTGCCTTTCCTGCTCTACCTGTGAAAGAACTCAAAGTTCAGTTGACTCAATGGCAAGTGGGAGACCTATAGAACAGAGGTTCTGGGTGCAAGTGCACATTGACTTTCTTTAATTTAAACTTTATATTTTGAGATGATTATAAATCTACATGCAGTTACAAGAAATAATATGAAGAGATCCTATGTACCCAATACTTGATTTTCCCCAATGGTAACCTATAGCAAAGATGTACTATAATATCAAACCAGGTTTTGCTTATTTTTTTAGAGGCAGGGCCTCACTCTGTCATCCAGGCTGGAGTACTGTGGCACAATCATAGCTCATTATAATCTCAAATTTCTGGGCTCAAGCTATCCTCCCACCTCAGCCTCCCAAGTAGCTGGGACTACAGGTGCATGCCACCATGCCCAGCTAATATATATATATATATATATATATATATATATATGTACGCATATACATATATATGTTGAGAGATAGGGTCTCACTGTGTTGCCCAGGCTGGTCTCAAACTCCTGGGCTCAAGCAATCCTCCCACCTAGGCCTCCCAAAATGCTGGGATTACAGGCATGAGCCACTACACCCAGCCACAACCAAGATATTGCCATTGATGTGATCCACCAATTTTATTCAGAATTCCCAGTTTGGTACTCATTTGTGTGTGTGTGTGTGTGTGCACATGTGTGTGTATATTTCATCCTATGCAATTTTATTACCTTTATAGGTTTGTGTATCTACTACCACAGTCAAGGTACAGAACAGTTCTAATACCACATGTCCCTCAGGTTGACCTTTTATAACCACATCTAACTCCCTCCCACTACTCACATCCCTAACTTCTAGCAACCACTAATCTGTTCTCCATCTCTATAATTTTGTCATTTCAAGAATGTTACATAAATGAAATCATAAAGTATATGTCATTTTAAGACTGGCTTTTTTCACTCAGTATAATTCTCTAGAGATTCAACTTGTTGCATTTATCAATAGTCTATTCCATTTTTATTAATGGATAGTATTCCATGGTATGAATGTACCACAGTGTGTTTAACCATTCACCTGTTGAAGGAAATCCATGTGGTTTCCAGTTTTTACTATTACAAATAAAGCTGATACAAATATTCCTATACAAGTTTTGTGTGGATATAATGTTTTCATTTCTCTGGGATAAATGACCAAGAGTGCAATTTCTGGTTGGATGGCAGTTGCATGTTTAGTCTTACAAACAGTCTTACAAACTGTTTTCCAGAGTGACTCCACCATTTTACATTCCCACCAACAATGTTTGAGTGAACCACTTTCTCCATGTTGAATTTTGATTATATGAATTACCAACATTGCTTTTAACAGTTGATGGCTGGCAGCCCCATGTGAATCAAGCATTATTGCCTACTTTTCCCTTCTTGATCACTTGGGAAAGACTTAAAAGACATCAAAGATGACAGGGAGAAGTAATTTCTGGAGGTATTTTCAGTGGCATTTTTATTCCTGCTTCTTCATATCCCAAACTATATATGTAAACTCAGTGATAGGTCCAGTCATCAATGCATCACAGGTGCTCAATATCTATTGACTGGCCAAATATAAGTTATATGTCTTCTTTCAAATTCCTTTTACTTAAATGTTAAAAGTTATATGCAAATGCCTTCATAGAGTTTTCCAGCCTTTCTTTTCTCTTACCTAAGTCATCTCTTAAACCAGTGAGAGTGAACAGAGTTGAAATGGGAATGGATTGTCACATTTATGCCACTAAGTAAATATTGCACATTCAAATGTGGACTACAATACTAAGCCAATCATCCATACTCTTTCAATTTACTTGTTTCTCCTTGGCCAGGTGGAGTTTGCTCCTGATATTGGCCTTCAATACAAAGGAGAGCTGACAGTTGTTTTACGTTACATTCCCCCAGAAGAGAACCTGATGCTTCCACCAGAACAACTCCAAGGTAGAGTAAAAATCAATGACTTTGATCAATGGCATTCTGCTTCTAGAAGTGTGGTAGTGGGACTCAGGGATTGGTTGCATTATATTTCTTTCATATTACACAAACAAAACATAAAGGGTTTGGTGTCACTGTCTTTTGGGGAGAGTTGAGATGTGTATACCGTATATATGGAAGAATGCAGGACTCTTACAAGGAATCCTTGTAAGATTCATACTTAGAAACCAGCCTTGGTGGTCAGTTTTGTTTTATGTCCCAAAGATATAGGATCTTCCCCCAGGGTTGGGGGAAGGCAGGCTGCTGGAGGCAAGTATAGGAAACTGCTCCATGGATTTATGACATTCACAGCTATTCAGGGAGTCTTGAGGAAGAAGTTGATCTAGAACACAGGATTTAAAGGAAAAAATCAGATGGAGTCAATTTATAAATCTCTCTTCCCCTTTGTATTAAGCTGTTTTTGCATTGCTATAAGAAATACCAAGACTAGGTAATGTATAAAGAAAAGAGGTTTAATTTGCTCATGGTTCTGCAGGCTATGTAGGAAGCATAAAACAGGCATCTGTGTCTGAGGAGGCCTCAGGAAGCTTACAATTATGGCAGAAGGTGAAGGTGGAGCAGGTGTCTCACATGACAGGAGCAGGAACAAGAGAAAGAGAGAAGGTGCCACATACTTTTAAACAACCAGCTCTCACAGGAATTCACTCACTATCATGAGGACAGCACCAAGGGGATGGTGCAAAACCACTCATGAGAAATCCACCCCATGATCCAATCACCTCGCACCAGGCCCCACCTCCAATAGTGGGGATTACATTTCAACATGGGATTTGGGTGAGGATAACATCCAAACTATCTTGCCCTTCTTTTACCATCAATTCTTGCAGGCAGCCTCCTCTGTCCTCCCATTCACTATTACTCTTTTCAGTGTGACCCTGTGCAAGTAACTCACTATCACCTGACCTCAATTTCCTCACTTCAAAGGGCTGTTGTGAAGAATAAACAGGTTCATATATGTAAGGTGCTTAAAACAATACTAAATAAAGGTGCTGGTTGTGATACTGGTTTATATCATTCATGTTGAATGTATTTCATAAGAAAAGAAAAGTGAGGTGGAAAAGAGATTTCTCTCACCCTAAAACGTAACTGTGTTTGGGCTGTAACCTCTAGAGCTGGCTCTGACTAAAACTGACTATTTGTAAGACTAAAATATCAAAGGGAGTTATGGAATTTTCTCTTTTTGAGTTTTGGTGCATGTATATTGTCTTCATCATAGTTATTTCTCACTAAGAGCAGGAATGGTGCTCCGGGAAACTCTTAGGCATTCCATGCCTTTATACCCTGTGAAAAGATATGCTTTGTAAGGGAGTGTTTAAAGTTTTAAATTTATTTCTTCATTTGTTTCAACAAATACAAATGAAAGACCTATCTGGAAGGAATCCAATGGGGACAAAAATGTTTAAATGAATAAAAATATACAATAATGTAAAGGCCCAATTTAGTCAGCAAATGAAATATATGTTTGTAGATGATCTTTGTAAATTTTGAAATGGAACTCATGATTTATCTATTTTTTTTTCTCTTTCTCCACCATTCCCTCATTTTGGTGGCTGACACAGGAAATAAGACTTTTAAAAAGGGAAAGAAGAAGGAGTCACCTGTAATCTCTGGAGGAATACTAGAAGTGTTCATCAAAGAGGCAAAGAATTTGACAGCAGTGAAGTCAGGAGGCACTTCTGATAGCTTTGTGAAGGGGTAACTTTGTTTTAGCTCTTTTTGGATGATACTTAATAGGAGATGAAAGGATCTGTGATCCACAAGCCACTGGTGGCTGTGAGCCTTCCGTGTTCTGTTTACTAGAAGTGTATGGGTGAGAACTACCCTTACATGCTGGCTCTTACATCTAAAATAACACAAGTGTTGAGGGAACTGCTGATTCTAGCTGTCACTCTGTTTCCAACATATTTCAGGAATTCCCATCACTCTTACTCTCAAGATAGTCAACTTTTTTCTGTAAGATTCATTTATCGAAAGTGGACAAAAGTATGATTTCCTATGTATAATGTATTTATATTGTTCTTTATTATCATTTTGTCCTGGCAATATGCAACAATCACCAAAATATCAGATCCTTGATATTTTTCTCTCTTGGGGGAAATTGTAAAAAGTAGAGATGTCAGAGCATCCTTGCTGGACTTATTCACTGTCGAGTGCTTTGGAGAGGCTCCAAGACCACCTGCTAGGCATTTGTGCCCAAGTTGTGGAGCAAAGGGCAGCTTCCTGAGGGAATGCAGCCCTAAAAATGGATACTTTTGCCTAACTCTAGGCAACTCAAACATCAAATCCCTTTTGATTCCTGACTACTGGATATTTTTCTCTTGGAAATTGAGAAACTAAGACTGCAAGGTTATTTTTCAGTCATTCAAACAAACACAAAATGCACATGTGCCAAGCACCAGGTGCTATGCTTTCAAAAATAACATATTATCCCTGCCCTCATGGAACTCCGTAAAGCACATAAGGTAAAACAAATTCCCATGATGCCAGACCATGAGGTTCATTCTTTGAGTCAGATGGCAATATTGTTCCTCTTCGCATGCTGTATTGGAAAAGAGTATTTTTTCCTACAAGGAAATGGGTTGAGCTCACTCTCACATGGTATTTGTTGTTGTTGTTTGTTTTTGTTTTTGTTTTTGTTTTGAGACAGAGTTTCACTCTGTTGCCCAGGCTGGAGTGCAGTGGTGCCATCTCGGCTCACTGCAACCTCCGCTTCCCAGGTTCAAGTGATTCTCATATCTCAGTCTCCTGAGTAGATGGGATTACAGGTACGTGCCACCATGCCCAGCTACTTTTATTTTTATTTTTAGTAGAGACAGGGTTTCACCACATTGGCCAGGCTGGTCTTGAACTCCTGACCTCAAGTGATCTGCCTGCCTTGGCCTCCCAAAGTGCTGGGATTACAGGCATGAGCCACCGTGCCTGGCCACATGTTCTAACTTTGGTAAAGCCAGTAGTGGGGAGAAGCAGTTCTGGGGCCTCCCCATTGGTGAGTGTGTATGCCTGAATCCTGGCACATCTTCCCTTCACTCTTCCTTGCAGTAGATTTAAGCATAGAAGAAACGCTTTCTTTGGATACTGCAGTTACAATTTGTGTCATTAGCCCTACCATCCAGTTTAAGCTTCTGCTGCTGGAATGAGGAGATGACTCCCAACCCGTGGCCACATTGTGACCTTGCAATGGTACTTGACATCTTCTGGAGCAGTACTCACTTTATCTTGTGGAAAATGTATAAAGCAGAAATAATAAAAGACAGTATTTTTGTTCTAGAAAGAAAAACAAAAGCCAATAACTTTCCGGTAAATTCTGTCTATAATAATACTTAAATATTAGGCTGATTCTAAAAAGACATGAGATTTTTTTAAAAGACAGTGAGGGAGCAAGAATAGACCCTCTGTAAAGTTTAATAATATAAAATATATCCATTAACATTAGGTCGGTCTGTGAGCCAAAAGAACAGTGGCTTAAACAAGACAAGTTTTTTTTTCTCTCTTACATGTAAACAAAGACTGAAGGTAAGGTCCCCAGTGCAGGTATGGAAGCATCATGATTATCAGGGACCCAGGATTTTTCCATCTCGTTATGGTATCCACCTAATGGGTTAGGATAGCTGCTCCTGTTTCAGCTATCCCACACAAATTCCAGCTGACAGGACACTTTCCAAATGTAAGAAGTAGTTTTATAAGCACTACTTCTTATATCCCATTGGCCAGAACTCAGTCACATGGCTATTCCAGCTGCAAGGGAGGTTGGGAAATGTACTCTTTATTCTGGGCAACGCTGTGCTCAAATAAAAACACAGTTTTTTAGAGGAATATAAGGAGAGAATGGATATTAGGAGATAATAAGCAGTCTTTGCTTGGTACATGAAATTAAATCTTAAGTGACTTAATGTATCTTCTTTATTGTAAAGTCATTTGCTTGTAGCACTTTTTGTTTTTGTTCCATGTACTAATTCCATATGTACATATGTCTTCTTTTCTAAAGAAGTATGCTCCCTGAAGGGGGAAAACAGCCATTTTTATCACATACCTAGAGCCTCATACAGTGTTTTGACCATAGTCGAGAAAACCTAGGATACAGGCGTTTTATTTGAAGACAGATTTCAGGAAACACCAGTGAGGTAGTGGAGAAAATGAAACAAGGAAGAAAGAGAAGTTGATGAAAACATATGTTAATGGGCAGGTTACCACTGTGGGCAACTGGAGCTTGATTCCACTAGGGAAGCAGTGAGGAACTCTGTGGAATATACCTTAGGATTGTCACTTTGAGGGACAGGGAAGATGGGGAAATTATCCACCAATTTCTCAAACTCATCAGTTAAAAGTTGCCCCAGGGGTATTAAATTCCAAGTAATCCCAGAGTTTCCTACACATAAGCTGAGCCAGCTAACACAATATCAGATAAATTCCTTAATTAGAGGAATTTATTCCTTGTATCAAGAGACACAAGCACTTGAGGTGGGAAGCTGAAAGTATATCAGGAACTTCCCATCCTGGCTGCAAGTCAGCTCCAAGGAGGCCAAAAAGATGTGGAGCAAGGCATTCAATAGTGTCTATTACAGGAGGTATTTTCTTTTCAAGATGGAAGGAAGGACCAAAATAGGATTAGAAAGGGGAGTGAGGGCATTTTACTAATGTCCCACTGGGAAGAAATAATAAGTCATTTCACTATATAAATCCAGATTTAAGCATATAGAAGCCTGGGAAGGAAAATCAAATAGACACATCACACTTGTGTACACGCTGACATTTTCTGTCTGCTGTCTTATTGATGATTTGATTGTTTTTTCTCATGCAGCTACCTGCTCCCTGATGATAGCAAAGCCACCAAGCACAAAACTCTGGTAATAAAAAAGAGTGTTAACCCTCAGTGGAATCATACATTCATGTTCAGTGGCATCCATCCCCAGGATATAAAGAATGTTTGCCTAGAACTTACTATCTGGGACAAGGAGGCCTTTTCCAGCAACATCTTTCTGGGAGGAGTTCGTTTGAATTCTGGAAGTGGTGAGGGATTTGGGGACCCACAGGGATGGTCTGCGACTAGGCCCAGGTGGGGGCGCTATTCTTGCAGATGTGATGTGCAGTGGATGTATATATATAGTTTCAGCTAAATCCTGAAATTACCACAAATACTTCACTCCTTTAGCTAAGGATCTATTCATTGTTAAAATACAAATATAACTACAGTAACTTTGTATCCTTAGGCTAGAAGATTGGAAGATATCATATTTATATTCAATCCTTTCATAGACTAGCATTTACACCTTAGTCTAAGTGAATTGTAAGTACTTTCTTGGGCCTTGCTTCATATTTTGCTCAGGAGATGATTACCAAGACGGCATAGGTTTCTGATGGGAGGAGAGCGACTTTCAAGACCAACATTACTTCATCATCTTCTCAGTTCTGTCCAGCACTTGCAGCTATTATTCATACTGGTTGAATTGAAAGGAAATCATTTTTTCATAAAAATAACACCAGTGTTGTTAAAAACAGATCAAGGAAACCCACCACTGGTGCCACAAGACGCAACTGTAACAGGGTGAATTGGAAGAGGGATTACAGTAGTAGAGCACGTGCATTCCCCTAACTCTCATTATCCCATAGCCTAAGCCAGACATAGATGAGACCATCAGCATACACCATGGTAAACATTTCTGTTGAGGAAGGTCCTATCACTATGATAATTACTTATTTATAGATTAAGGGGAGCCAAAAATATCTATACCACTAAAAGGAAAACTCCCCAGGTCAGAAAAGTGTCCTTGTTAGAAAAAGAGAGCCAAATTCATCCCATTCTTCTGTCATGTTAGCACAGTCCAGATGAACCAGCTCTCTGCTAAAGTAGGGAGGAAGTGAGTCACCAGGGCCACCCCGATTTGCCTCATATGGCCTAGGCATTAGAGAATAGTGCAGACTGAAATGATTGATTGATTCAATTCTAACACCACTCACTATATATACTAAGTGAGAACAAGCCAGTAAAAGGTACTCTGGTGAAAAGGCCTGCTCAGAAGTTGATAGATACCTTGCAGGAGAGCAAAGCATTTCATGTGTGACATATAATTTTCCCGTTTCGCCTCTTCAGGTGTGAGCCATGGGAAGAACGTGGATTGGATGGACTCTCAGGGGGAAGAGCAGCGCCTTTGGCAGAAGATGGCCAACAACCCTGGAACTCCCTTTGAGGGTGTACTCATGCTTCGTTCCAGCATGGGAAAATGTAGGCTCTAAAGGGACCAGTTCTCCAAGAATGAGTCCACCAGGACCTATCTGGCTGTCTTTTCCTACCATTAGCAAACTGAGACCTGGGATTCTGCTTCCCTGCCATTTCTCACCTGACAGTGTTGGGACATGAGGGGAGAGATGTCAGTAGTATGAACATTTAGGGTCTTGTTGAGTGCCTAAAAAACATATATTTCCATCCAATCAAGGCCTTCTTGATTGGATGATAGAAAGTGTACTACTTGTCCTGTCAACAAGCAAATTGTGCAAAGGCTTATAGGGTTTATACCATAAAAGAAATGGCACAAGCCTCCATTTGCTAATTATAAGTTACTTTAGATTTCCTCAAATCCTTTGAAGAGAAAGAGGACCACTGAGAAGGTAGATCACTTGAAAAGTCAGAAGAAAGGATACTGGCCAACTTTTACTCACCCTAGGGATCCATATGATCTCAAGAAGGCATGGTGGAGATGGTTGCTTGAGCAAGGGGATTGTCCTGTTATTGCAGCAAACTTGTGGATTAACCAAGTAGTATTTCAAGATGGATTGACAGGGCTTTCTATGATTACTATAGAATTTATCATCTAAATCAGTTTACTTTTTAGAACAAAGAGAGCTAAATAACTACATCAGAATGATTGATGTTGATTAGAATTGACCTGGGAAAATTGGGATGTAGGGTCACCCTACTGATGACCTAAGAGAGCTCTGTTTTAAACATTTATTTTATAAAATGTCCTAAGCCATTAACTAAAAGGGAATGAGATATAATGGTCAATTGATATACCTTTTCACATTGTGTTCACTGACGAGACTAGTTTAATGAAAAAGGAGGTACTCTACCTGCTATTTTACTTCTGTTTCTCTTCTGCCCTGTTATGGGAGAGAATCAAAGACTCCATCTGCTCTCTTCCCCCTTGTTTTCTCCTTCACTGAGTTTTTCTTATCTCCTTTTGCAGTGGTTAACTATTGTCACAATAATGCTGAATGAAAAAACACACCAAATGTCAGTGGCTTAAAATGACCATCCTTTTTCTCACAGTTATGAAGATTGGCTATGGCACCTCTGCTTCCTGCTATAGGCCTGAGGTTCTAGGGCTTCTTATGCCTCATCCTCTTTAAGCCAAAGGGATAGCCAGAGCATCTTGATGGCAGAAGTGCAATAAGATGAGCCCCACTGCTCGGGTACATCTTCAGCCCCTGGTTGTGTCATGTCTACTGATATCTCATTGGTCAAAGGAAGTCAGATGGCCAAGACGAAGAGGCAGGGAAATATGCACTGCCCACAGTGAAGCCATGACAAGAGTGAGGATGCAGGAAGGGATGAAGAATTGGGGCCAACAGTTCAATCTACCATACCTTCTCTCACCTGGAATTCCAGATGCTTGAGCTACGAAACTTAGATGCAAAGAAAGTTAAAGCTAGAAGGAACCTCAGGCCCAGTTGCTCATTTTGCAGATTCCAAATGTGAATTTCAGAGAGCTGAGATAACTTGCCCAAGGCCATATAGAGGCTGTGACTAAATCTGGACTTAAATCCAGACTATCAATCGTAGGCCAGTGTTCTTTTTTCAATGTAGTCCTTGGCATAATGCTATGCTTATTAAGGTGGATAAAAGGGCGTATGTCAAGAAATTTGGAGCAGAGTCTGATTACTTGAGCATGAACATACCCGACCAAGGTATGTTCTGGAGTCATATTCTAGCCTCTGAGCTCATTTTTTCATGCGAGTTCATATAAAATCCTCGAAAGTTTAGAAACTAGGTTTTAGTAGTAACGGAGCTAGAATCATCTTCGGGCTTATTCCTGCTAGTTGTTCCATATTTCTAGATTTAATCTTGAATTTTGAAAACTGATTTAAGAATATATTTAGTATTATTATTAGTAAGGGAATAAGCAATCCAGTTTCAATTTTATTCAGAAGTAGGTCACCTAATACTAGAAAATGGTTATTAGTCTAGTGTCGCTTAGCAAGGTACTTAAAAGAAAATCTGCACATATCCTTGTGCTGCCCTTCTTAAAAATAGAAAACAAAAAGTGTAAGATCATCATTGCTTCCCACATAGGAAAAATAAAATGTCTTCAGACTTGATGTGACTCATTCTGTCTTCAGTTACATTTTTAGGGGAGGTAAGAGGGTGGTGATGGTGAAGTCTGGAAACATCTCTGGTATAGACACAACGAACTGGATTTATTCATTAATAATAAATATGAAAAAATAATAAATTTTAAAATTTATAACTTGAACTCAAGAAGAGCATGAACTTTATGTGTTCAGATCTTTGCCACACGTAGAGCAACTCTCTGTATCATGGTTTCATAAAATCCAACATCTAACTAGGTATTCCCATAATGCAAAACTTAAGAATGCAAAACTTAAGTATGCAAAAATCCATCAGAAACCTATTGGTGTTGTTCTTGGAAATAAAAGGCAAAAGTATGGTCTAGAACTACAAACAGTATTTTTAAATATAGGTAATGCATGTGAATGGCACAGAATTCAAATAGTTCAAAATTGTGAAAAGTTAAGTCTTCCTCTCTCCTCTTCCATATCAGAAAATATTGACTGTCTCATTCTTCTTTATGGCTACAAGATATTAAATTATAGGGATGTATCAAATTTATTTAACCAGTCCAACCCACTACCACATTAAATATGGTTAACCAAGCTATCTATATTTAATGGCTTTTCTAAGCAAACTTTTCCTTCAAAGAATAAACACTTTGAAATTCAAAATGAGGTATAAATCTTACCCAACCATTCCACTTCTGAGTATTTTTCTTACAGAGGTAAGTGCATATATGAGAAATGAGTACATACAAGGATATTTATTGAAAGAGATTGGAAACAATCCAAAAGCCCATCAATAAAGGCCTTGTATAATATCACATGACCCTGATTTTCTGCTTCACAAGTCACTGCTTCATCTTTGTCTTTACTCATTCTCTACAAAACTATTAAAAATTGGATTATTCAGTGCTCAGTTCTTTTCTCCTCACTTTATACAGCCTTCTAGGCATTATCATGTACTGTGCTCTCAAGGTTTCATACACTTTTCACTTCCAACTCACATCTCTAACCCAGACCCTTCCTGTCAGCCCCAGACCCAGATCTAACTGCCCATATGACATCTCCACCAGGATACTTCATATTTTCAACATATTAAAAACTGTACTCTTCATTTCACAGTCTCCCTCGCACCCATGTCTTCCTGCACCAGCGTGCCCTATCTCTGTACCTGGTACCTTCATCCACCCAGTAACAGTAACCAGACACCTGGTATTGATCTTTGGTTTCTGCCTCTTTCTTATCCTGAGGCAAAAATCAATCAGGAAATCATATTGAGTCTGCCTCCTAAATATCTCTAGAGCCTGTCCAATTCTCACTGTCTCCACGGCATCATCCTAGTCCAAGCCACTATCACCCTTCTCCAAGATTATCGCAGCAGTCTCCTAGCTGCCGTCTATGCCCCCAATTTTGTCCTCCCTCAATCCATTCCTCTTACTGTGGCCAGAGTGATTTGTCTCAGCATGTTATTTTAAAATGTTCAAATATACAGAAAAGTTGAAAGAACTTCATAGTGAACACTCTTATATCCACCACCCAAATTCAGCTCTGCCATTCACATTTGACTATACTTGCTTACCATTATTGATCTATCTGTCCATCCCCAGAGCAATCTGTAAAACCCTCATGGCTTCCCATTGTCTTGAGAATAAAATATAAATTCCTGCTCATGGCCCTGCACAAGATGGTCACTGCCAGTTTCTCCCAGGCCATGACTCCCCTCCCCTTCTCTTCAGCCACAGAATTCATTTTTCTACTTATCAATTGTGCCAGGCTCTATCCCACCTCATGGCCTTTGCCAGGAGTCTTCTTGGTCCATCTTTTCTTCAGCTTGATTCCCATTAGTCATCCAGGTGTAAAATGTTACCTCCTCAGGGAAACCCTCCCTGATCACTCTCTACTGAACTAGGTCACGGCAGCCTGCCTCTATTTCCCCTTCAGTGCTCACATCACAATTATAATAAATTATTAACGTAATGAGTCCTTTAATGTCTGTGTCTGTTTCCTCCCTGCCATGTCCCTAGAATGTAAGATTCAGAAGGGCAGAGACAATATTTATGTTTTTTACAGCCATATCCCAGTCCTTAGCTCACAGTAGGTAATCAAAAAATATTTGTGGAACAAGCAAAAACAAACTAATGTAACATCATAGAATATTAGACTGTAGGCATCTTTAGAAACCACCATTTCTAACTCCCAATTAACAGATAAGGAAACTGGGGCCCACATAGATCAAGAAAAATGTCTGAATTCGTTTACTGATTGGTCTTTTAAAAGCCACCTTGCTATAGTCACCATGCTGTGCAATGACACAGCATAATGATTATACTTAAAAATAATGTATATTTCAAAACAGCTAAAAGAGAGGATTTCAAATGTTCTCATCACAAAGAAATGATAAATATTTGAGGTGATGGATATACCAATTAGCTTGGTTTGCTCATTCCACAGTGTATATGTGTATCAAAACACCACATTGTACTCCATAAATATATACAATTATTATTTATCAACTAAAAATAAAATTAATTTTTTTAAAAGCAACCTTCCAACAAGTACTGTAGATACAACCCTAGACTGCTGGGCCCGGCTTGTCTCAGTATAGATCTAAGCACAAAGTATGCTTCCGGCCCCGCATGTCAGCTTATCAGAAGAAGAGGCCACAGCCTTGCATGGAATGTCCTACTCCTTCTTTGAAGATCTCAACTCTCATTTTTCCCTCAGATAAATCAAGTTGGAAAGGGACATGGACAAATCCAAAAGGCTGATTTTATCCATGCATACATAAATAACACATACAGGATGTGGTAGATTAATTCTGTTAATCAGCTCTCCTTTCATTTATGTTGTTATTGTCGCTGGACTCAACAGGATGTAGATTTTTCAGGTCACGAAAACACCATAAAAAAAGATATTTTGAAGTAACTTCATACTCTCGGCCTCTTTTTCCTTAAGAAATGTTCACAAATGTATAGCTAATAATCATTAAGTACTTAGGTAATTAATGAATGAATTGAGCCCACCTGATTCACAGTCATATTAGTGTCATCACTACCTACTACTCCAAGGTTTACCTTTTTTTTTTGAGACCGAGCCTCACTCTGTTGCCCAGGCTGGAGTGCAGTGGCATGATCTCGGCTCACTGCAAGCTCCACCTCCCGGGTTCACACCATTCTCCTGCCTCAGCCTCCCGAGTAGCTGGGAATACAGGTGCCCACCACCACGACCGGCTAATTTTTTTGGTATTTTTAGTAGAGACGGGGTTTCACCGTGTTAGCCAGGATGGTCTCGATCTCCTGACCTTGTGATTCGCCCGTCTCGGCCTCCCAAAGTGCTGGGATTACAGGCATGAGCCACCGCGCCCAGCCCAAGGTTTACCTTTGGTGAGGGAGGAGAAAGCCATGGAAGTAATTAGAGTAAACCCCACCTTTAGAAGCAAAGTGTAATGAAATATCAAGTCCTAGAAGCATCTGAAAGTGAGAACTAGTAGCATTTTGGGCTGTGATCAATGTTTGTTTTTCTCCCATGTATACATTTCACATTAAAGTGAACATTGTCTCTAGAAGTTACCAGAAGGGTTTTACTCCTACGATAGTGTCATGTATGACCTCTGAAATTGAAGAAAAATAGGAGGGGAATGTTCATACAGGCAAAAGTACAACAAAAATTAGATTTGGAAAGGTTTGAACAATAGCCAGGAAAATTGCACTGCATCAAGGATTCCAAAGGACTATCTGAATCATCTGGAGGATGAATTGAATACATTTACTCCAGAGCATTGCTCCAAGCCTACTAAACAAAATCTCCAGCAATCCCAATCATTTTAATCAAGCTTCTTGGGTGAATCTAATACAAATGGATCAGAGTTTGAGAAACACTGCATTAGAGGACAAATTATATCAACTCTATTCTTCAAACCAACTCTACATCATGATGGCTTCTTGAATTTGATCTTGAAATAGTCGATCTTCTGTATACCCAGAGATCATTAATTGCAAGGCAACCATGAAGGGGTGGAAAGAGTCTAACCTTCAACTCAGAGAATACTAGTTCAAGTCTTGAATTGGGTACTTACCAACCATGAGACTTCAGTCAAGTTAATTACTCTTTATAGGCTATGGTCTATTTGCCTGTAAAATTGGAATAAATAGGCTACTTTGGAGTAACTGAAGATATCAAATAAGGTAATATATGTAAATATGCTTTGCAAATTCTAATCCATTGTTTTAAAAAGGTCATTATTGGTGAGCTAGTTCTATTACTCTGTGGTTCATAATTTCTTATGCCCCTCTTTTCCTAGATGCTGGGTTAGGTCTTAAGCATTCTATGTACAATTAAGTGATCTCCAGTGTTTAGGTGTAGCAAACACAAAAAAACCTGTATTTTATGCTAGGTTACCCCTTGTGGGTGATAGTAATATATTTATTTTAGACTGAAATTTCATACTTCATTGGATTAGATAATAAATATTACAGAAAATGTTTAATATCATGGGGAGAAAAATTGGTCGGTTTCTTGGTCCACAGATTATGGAACCTGCAAGCAAACCATCTTTCCTCCCCTTTCTTCAACACTCTCTTCCAGTGTAATGACCATCGCTTTCTATGGCCCATTCCCTATACCCTATGTCAGGAAGATAAAACCTGCTAGCCTCACAATAATGTTGTGTAGAGTCATGTTCTTTATGTACAGAAGGAAATTTACCATGCTGTCAAAGCAATTTCCATAGAAATGCAAACTGCTGTTGTCGCTATGAGTAATGAATTGTACCTCATTTACCTCACTAGAATTTATCCAAATTTTCTGGGGGAGGGTTTCTTTTATACTTGGAAAACTAAAGTAGAATATATGGTTAGTATTGCCTATAAATGCCAAAACACTCATATGGGGTAGTAGATCATACTTTTCTCTCAAGTATTTTGACACACATAAAGATTTGTCTCTGATTTCCTTTTTCTCTGAAGGAGACAGAAATTAATACAGCACATAAATCAGATATTTTATTACAGTAATTGAAGCAAAAGTTTAAATAATTGGAATTTTCTAAAAGATGTCTTCTTATAGGAGGGCAAAGAACTAGATAGATATTTAAATCTAAATATTTTATTTTTACCTCTTTTTTTCTTTCTTTTTATTATTATTATTATACTTTATTGTGAGATACATTTACTTTGGGGAAGGATTCTGATTTCTCTTTCCAAACATTTTTTCTACTTAGTCAATAGTTCATTTTGTCTTCACAAACTTGAAGCTCGTTTGTGCAAATCCACAGGAATCCATAAGTCCCAATAAGTAGATTTATTTTTAAACCTTTCTCCTTTGGAAACAAGGAAGGAAGCCATTCCATCACAAAGCAGTCATGGCAATCAATTCAAGGTTGAACCCGTAGTTGAAATGATTGGGGATTGGGTATGTATATTTGTTTCCATCCTTTCTTAGTATTTATTATTCATAAATGGACATTTTAAAAGAGAGATCATTGGCTTTCAGTTGATTTGAAGAAAGAGATATCTGGACTTTTCCTTAGCCTTGATTTTTGAGCTTCCCCGCCACCTCCATTAATTTGTCTTCCATAATACCTAAATATCTTCTTACATTGTCCCTTGGCTGATGGCATACACACCAGAATCTTAAGAGATGTCCTTCATGCTTTTTTCCACATGGGCTTATGGAAATATTATTCTTCATTTTTAGCTCTTTCCTTTCACCTCAGAGCCCAGTTCTGTTAGAGTCACTTGCTTGCAAGGCATCTGAATGCACAGAGCCAGGCTTAGGAGTGGGCTGCTGGGGAGCTTCCCAGGGTGCCAAATTATAAAGGGTGCTAAACATCCCTGAAAATGTAATGAGGTGGAGAGCTCCTCTCAGGAAGAATATGGTATTAGCAGGAAGAAATAATGTCTGCTTGAATAGATAGATGGGGTGAGGAGCTCATGCGTGAAGAGCAATTTATGGCTGATAAATTGCCTCCTAAGACAGATCTGTTTAGATGTGGGGCCTTTGTTTTGCTGAATGGGGCATGCAACCTTGGGCAACACAGGAATTGGGAAGGACATAGGGAAAAGGGACATTTGCCTTCACTGGGGACTTCTTTCAAATCTCTTCCACCAGGCAGGCCCACCTAAAAATATATGTTGTACAAATTCTTACAGAGCATCTGAGAATTGCACGACATAATCAGCCCAAGTATTGGCCCAGCTCTTTGAATGCACCAGGTCTCCATTCCTGGATTGAACATAATAGTCATGAGGAGACTTTTTCTCTGGGACCTGAAGATAAGTTCAGAGGTTTAGTGGGCTGGAGAAGGAAGACACATTTTCAATATCTAAGAACATCTAAAATCACTGGGTCGCTGAAACATTGGAATGGGGGCTCTTCTTTGAAAGGAATAAGGGATAATTTTCCAAACTGTGCCATAGGGTGGGTCACCTACATGTGAGTATGTTCATTTCTGCTTTGTCATGGCATTCACCTGCTTCAGCTGCCAATTTACTCTCCTACACTCTTGTTCTAATAGGACGTTGGTCTCTTTTCTTTGTTTTTAGTTAATAGAGTTTATTTCTCAGAGCAGTTTAGGTTTACAGAAAAGTTGAGCAGAAAGTATAAGAGTTCCCACATACTACCTTCCCTCTGAGTTTCTCCTATTATTAACATATTGCATTGATGTGGTACATTTGTTACAATTGATGAGCCATATTGATACATTATTATTAACTAAATACCATACTTTACATTAGGATTCATTCTTTGTATTTTAGTTCTATTTGTTTTGACAAATTTATAATATCATATATGCACAATTACATTGTAACACAGAGTAGTTTCACTGCCCAAAACATCTCCTGTGATTTAAACCATGGCAAACACTAATCTTTTTACTGTCTCCATAGTTTTACCTTTTTTCAGAATATCATATAGTTAGAATTATGCAATGTGTAACCTTTTTGGATTTGCTTCTTTTACTTTTCAATATGGCATTTAAGGTTCCTCCATCTCTTGTTGTGGCTTGATAGTTCATTTCTTTTTTATTGTGGTAAGAAGACTTAATGTGAAATCTACTCTCTTAAATTTTAAGTGTAAAATATAGTATTTTTATTTGTTTTTAAATAGAGAAAAAGACAGAAGAACTCTGAGGAAACAGTAACAATTTTTTAAATTGTTTATTTTTCTTTTATTTATTTATTTATTTATTTATCCTGCTAGATTTTTTTGTTATTATTGGCCACAAATAACTGTTCCTGTGTGCTTGCCTTGCCATATTTACTAACTGCTTGTCTTACCATGCTACTAATTGCAAAATTAGTAGTAACACTTAAATACTTAACATGCCTACTTCTAAGCTTCTGTATGTAACATGCATCCCAGACAAAAGCTTTGTGCCACCCTGAACTTGCTGCAAATTGGGATTTTTTCATTAAATTTACTTTCCTAATATCTCTAACATGTTCTGAGTTATTTCTGAGTTCTTTTTTTAACTTTTATTTTACATTCAGGGGTACACGTGAAGGTTTGTTATATAGGTAAATTGCATGCCACAGGGTTGGTGTACAGATTATTTTGTCATCCCAGTAATAAGCATAGTATTTGACACGTGGTTTTCGATCCTCTCTCTTCTCCCACCCTCCACCCTCAAGTAGGCCCTGGTGTCTGTTGTTCCTTTCTTTGTGTCCATGTGCACTCAATGTTTAGCTCTCATTTATAAGTGAGAACATATGGTATTTGGTTTTCTTATTCCTGGGTTCTTGAAGATGGATTATATGTCACCTATCCCTCGTGTCTTTATATTTATTTGTCTTTGGAGGAAAGCACATTTGCTGAATTGACACACAGATTGGATGGGTGTCCGGTTGCTGTTTTTAAAAATAGAATGATGTTGAACAACTCTTCTTGGTGCTCAGCTATTGAATCTGCCTTCCCATTTCGGTTTTTGCTCACTTATCTTCCTGTAAGTCTAAACTCTGAAACAATTACTCCCTTTGCCCTCCCCTCAATAAATCAAGGGAAGGGATCAGAAATGACATTTATTGAGCATCTACTATGTGTCAAGTACTTTACGAATTGTTACCTAATTTAAGGCTGTTTTTTAAAAAGACCTAAGAGGCTCATAGAGGTTAAGTAACTTGCCCAAGTTCAAAGATAGTATGTAATACAGCCTCACCCAACATGGAGCTTCCCAGTTCAGATCCCAAAGCCCAATTTCTTTGCACTACACTAAACTGCAACCCAACTAGAAACCTTGTGTTTGTCATGAGCTGCAGACTTGCCTCTTACAGTGGGATTCATGAACCAACAGCATTACCAAAATCTGGGAGCTTGTTGGAAATGCACAATGTGGGGCCCCAGCCCACACCCACCAAATCACAATGCTCATTATAATAAGATCTTAGTTGATTTGCAAGAATAATGAACTGTGGAATGCATTGGTGTACAGAAAATGGCAGAATTGATATTGACACTTAAGACTATCACCTGTCAGTTGTAGTTGATGCCAACATTGTCCTAAGATCCTTCCATTTGCCAGTCTTTTCTTTGAGTCCCTTTTATTCCTTGATTTTTATTTCTCGGCATACACACATGCTTGATTACTAACATCCTTTGTGTGTGTGTGTGTGTGTGTGTGTGTGTGTGTGTGTATGTGTTTTCTCCTGTGGTTATCCTGATGACATCCCTCAGCCAGGTAATCTGACTTTATTTCAGAGTCCTTGAAATGAAAGACCTAAATATTTTTTATTCTAGACGATTCTGATAACCTGCTAAATAGAATGAGGACCAACTGACTTTGGACACAGTCTCCCCTAAACTTGAGGAAATAGTCCCTGAAAGCTTTATTCCATAATACTAATCAAACATCTTCTAGCTGGTATCTTCTATTTTCAATCAAGACTCAATATTTGTGTTGCTGCTGATGACGAACTGTAGAGAAAAGCATTTGGATACCAAGTTGGCTTAAGTCAGTGATAAATGTGAGGCTTAACCCAAAAGTACATTTTGGTTAACCCAAACTTGAAAGAGGATGATGTATTATAAAGAACACTGAGTTGATAGTTAAGAAACCTAGCTCCTTCTCCAAGCTGTGCTACTTGCTGTGGCTTTTGAGCAAGACAAGTTCTCTCACTGAACCTCAGTTTTCTCATCTATAAAATGGGAGACTTGAACTAAGTGATATTCAAAGTCTGCTCAAGCTCTAAAGTCCTATGACAACTTACATGTGCTAGAATTAATTTACTCTTTGACACCATTGATTGTAAGAGGCAGCCTTACTTTACATACCACAAAAGAAGAAACAAATGTTGTCAATTATAATTTTTTAAGATGTTGCTCTGGATATTCTACATCTGTTCCTGCATATTTTCTCTTTGCTCTTTTCACACTGTTTTATGCCTAAGAGGTGAACCTTAATGATTTGCTTCAATGTGACTCTCTTACCTTCTGGATTTTGGTTGGGTTTGGACAAAGAAAGCCAGCAGTAGGAGATTGAATGGTGTGAGGAAAGTGAGACTGGTATAGTTACAAGCCTGGCTCCCTCCTGCTGGGTCACCAAGTGATAGTGGCTACATTCCTCTATTCAGGGCTATAGTTCTTTTTAGGTTACCTTCTCCTGCAGCTAGAGCCACAGAGCCACTCCTACCCTCCAATCTTTCAGGCCTACTAGTGGTAAAGGCTCCTAGCTGTTGCTAGTATCACCATCCCTTGTTGTTTTCCCTTGACTCTGACTGCACCTTTATAAATAATCCCTCTACTAATCTTTCCTCAGTGTTGCAGCCACAGTTTCAGTGTTCCATCTGTTTCCTGCTGAGACCCTAATTGATACAGTAATTGATATTAGGCTTGTTCTTTAGGAAGCAGCCTCTCAAAATAGAATTCCAAGATTGTATTGCTCACATATTTGAGAAGCATTCCCAGCACTTGGCACATTAATATGTGCATAGTACATGTTAACGTCTTTGAATAAAAAAAAACCAAAAAAATGTCTTCCAATCGTAGTGCCTCTGTTCACTGGAAGAAATATAAGGTAGCCAAAAATCAAGACAGTTTTTCTTATCACTTTTATTTCTAAGATATTATTTAGTCTAGGCTCAGAGTCTATAACTCACCAATCCTTTAGCAAAACTGCTAATCAGAATTGCATGGGCTCTCGACTAGTAACGACTGAGACTACTCAGTCTGGAATAAAAGCTACTGTGCCTTTGAAAAACTCCATTGCATTTTCTTTCCTAATTTCTAATTTACTAATTGGTCTCTATAGAGACAAAGGAACAAGTGTCTCACCTCTGGCCCTCCTCTAGGGAAATGCTACTCAAGGTGCTGGCCCATGATAAGATAGGGAGCTTGCATCAGAATGTAAATCAGTGTGTGGCTTCCTTCATGGAAAGTTTTGCAATCAAAAACATCAGCTGAACTAAATAACAAATTTATTGACACTGTTGATTTCCAGTCTTGGGCAAACTCCTTATCTCCTTGTAAACCAGTAATAAATGGTGCAGGGACCAGCAACTAGTACAAGGACCACATTCTGAGGAGCATTGCTCTAGAGGGTCTTGGAACTCAGTCCCTTCACAAAGTTCATATATTTGTGCTATATTGCTGCCACTTGTTGAGAAATAAAAGTATTTCTTCTCTTTCTGGTTTTTCAAGAGAGAGAGAAGTAACTCCTCTTTTGAAGCCTGGAAGTTCATGCTTAGTCTCAGAAGGCATCAGAAATCCACTTAGCCTGCCCAAGAGTCAAACGGAATTTCATGAAACTAAGCGACACATTGGAAGGTACTCAAGAGAGAAAGATTCAGATTTGATCTGTGACCAAACAATGGCATTTCAGTTCCATTTGAAGTCAATTTGTTAGTCTCACAGCACTGCTGCCTAAGCACAGCACCATCCTTCACAGAAACTTGTTCTGATGTAGAGAGAGACAATACAACATTTCAAACACGATGCAGAGAAATTAAATTTTCTTCAAGCTCCAATGCAGCCATAGAGCAAACAGAAAAACAAATCCTTAAGCTGTTGAGCATCTTCAGAAATGACACCATAGTAACAGAAATGCATCTGTACCCTGCACATTCATTAGTAAAATTGATTCTGATGAACAAAGCTAGGTGCTTTGCAACATTCCTGTGGCTTTGTCCTAAGGAGAAACAAGTGCCATATTTTAAATGAGTTAAACATAAGTTTAACTTTGTAATGCAAACACTAAAAACCTTGGCCAAAGGCAGAGAAGCAATAACAAGTGTTTCTCCAAAGGGGGAGGTGTATTCCCATCATTGGTTATACCTGGCATCTTTCTCACCTCGACCAAAACGGTGGTTCTCACCCTTGGCTTCACATGAGAATCCCCTTGGAAGCTTTTAAAATCCCTCAAGTCCTGTCTGCACCTAGACCAGTTATATCATAATCTCTGGGTGTGGCACCAAATCATCAGTATTTTTTAAAGCTCCCCGAGTAATTTGAATGCATATCCAAGGTTAAGGCATAAAGTGTATTGAGAGGGCTGGTAGGCCAAGGTTGTCGTGCTTGCAGTCTTGCTGACAAAGACATTCCCCTTACTGCAGCAACCCTTAGGACACAGCTATACAAGAAGCCCTCAGTGTCCCTTCTTCAGTTACTGTAAGTCCCAGCTTTAATGCTGTTAACAAGCAAGTAAAGCTGAGAGGAGATGAAATATTTGTGACTTCTTGTGAAGATTAAATGAGATAATTTGAACGCAGTGTTACAGTTTAGATTTTTTTAAATTTAATTTTAAGTTCTTGGATACATGTGCAGCACGTGCAGGTTTGTTACATAGGTAAACGTGTGCCATGATGGTTTGCTGCACCTATCAACCCGTCACCTAGGTATTAAGCCCCGCATGCATTAGCTATTATCCTGATGCTCTCCCTCCCTCACAGTTTAGAGTCTTGATGAACCAAAAGGGTCCGCTCATCCCTGCTCTTCATTTCTGATTAATTTAGCTAAGGATGTAGAACCTATCAAAAGAAAAATAGCTGCAAAGAACAGGAGCAGATGCAGCACATGTGGAGAAATGTTCCCTTAAGTGTGGGGTCTCTACAAGGCACACAGCTATTAGGAACAGTCCCCACAAGACCTACCAGAGTTAAGAAAGATGCCAAATTTTGGGTTTTTTCCACTCCTTTCTATTCCAGATTCCATCACAATTCCAGAATTATATTAACAAACGGGGCTCTTCAGTTTAAGGCAGTACAATGTTTGGTCTTTGGACTCCTGGGTGTCCTAAAACTTCTTCAAGGGGTTAGCAAGGACAAAACTATCTTCCTTACTTGCTCTTTTCACTGTGCAAAACTGTAGCACTATGGCAGGAATCAAGGCAGTGCATATTTTTATCTTCATGCTTTCATAGTAAGAAAAGTAAAATACCAGTTTTATTTAAGAATACCCCTGATGAAGCAGTAAAAAATAGTCTTATTAAATCTTGACCCTAAATACATATGTTTTAAATATTTTCTGTGCATACCAAAGTATGATGCGTTTTCAGCATTCTTTTTATTTTAAAGAACAAATAACGGGTTATTCAGGCTTGAGAATTTGGCAGACATTTTTTCAAAAATGAACAAAGTGAGCCTGTCACTTCAGGGAAAACAATTGGCAGTACTTGTTGCCAATGATAACATTCAAGCTTTGAAGCAAAAATTAGAATTTTTGAAAACTTGTATCTACCATTGTGACTGTGACAGCTTCCTAATACTTATACACTTTTCTGATAAGACTGGTGATGACATTAACTAATGTGATATTCTAATATTGTGTAACAAAATTTATCAATCTTTGGAAGAGCTACTTGATTCAGTGAACCAGTGTTTTCTAAATGATGGATGCATGAGTTAAAAAATTGTGCATAGATAAAAGATACTTTCAAAGCACAAGATAGACCAGTGGATTTTAATGCAACAGAGTACAAACAGTTTTCATATCACCATTAATCTTTAAGGAACTACCACTTGTTGACTTTTGGTGAAGTGTCAAAAAAATATTCACAGTTATCTAAATAGGCTATTAAAATACTCCTCCCTTTTCCAAATACATATATGTGCGTGTGTGTATATGTGTGTGTGTGTGTGTGTATATCTGTGAAGCCAGATTTTCTTCTTATATTTCAATCAAAATAACATATTGCAAGAGACTGAATAGGAAAGCATATATGAGAAACTAGCTATCTTCTATTATGCCAGACTTGAAGAGACTTGCAAAAATGTAAAATAATGCTGCTCATCTTACTTTTTGGTTTTGCAAAACATACTTAGATTTTCTCAAAAATATGTTATCTACATCATCATGCAATAAATTTATTTTTTGAAATGCATCGAAATATAATTTTTAAAATTTCTCTGTTTTGATTTCTAACCTGGTAAATATTGAGAGATGTAACCCACACAAAGAAAAGTACTTTGGAATCCTTCAAAAGTTTGAGAACTGCTGGTTTAAGGAAATTTTTATAGACCTAGGCTGTTCACATTTTTGTTTCTGCAGACAGTTAAATTACTAATTCACCCAGCTTGGTGTTGTGGAAGCTTGATTTTAGGCTTTGTTAAGGAGGTCTACTTTGATTTAACTTAATCCTGAATCTTGTTCTTTACTTTTGAAGAGTAGTCCTGAATTTTCAGTGGAAGCTCAACCTGTTCTCTGAGCTCCTTTAACTTGAAAGGATTTGACCTCCAAACTATCTCTCCAGCACAGATCAGCTGCTGAGATCACTGCTCAGCTCAGGTCTTTCCCTTCAGCTATTTTGTTTTCCTCCTGGACTTCTTGTAGCCTCACTCTGTGCATGCACAGCTCAGGGGTCAGTTAAAGATTTAAGGGCAATTTATATGCACATTTGGGTTCCCCCTCCCAAATCCCACCCACTGGCTTTCTCCTTTCACATATCTCCTCCATTTCCACACTCTCTGGTCATCCTGCCTTCATCCTCTGAATCCTCAGCCCAGTAAGAGTACAGCCTTCTGCTTGAGTTCCACATCCAGTACACTAGCAAATGGAAAAGTCCTCAAGGGAAAAGCCAACCAAATGTGCATGTTACCCAATGTGCTTACATTCTTTCAAGGTCATAGTTATTTCAGACTCTGCCTGCTTTTGGTTGAGTGCCAATGAGTTCCAGTAACTTCTCTTTCTTTATTTTGTCCAAAGTTATAATTGTTATCAGCAGGGAGGTTAGTATGATATGGGGTAGTCTGCCATTAAATGAAATTTAATTCCTGTGTCTTCCCATTTTGAACTAAGATTAGCAAGGCCACGTTCTCATCTGTGGGGTGACAGCAGAGCCATACCAGACCCTTGAACAATATATCCTCCTTCATCTGTGCAGTGTTCTATAAAATCTATTTCCCCACAATCCACTCAGCAAGTCTGGTTTTATATCCTCTTGCCGGGGTGGTTCTGATGTTGGGCCAAAGGCCATCATAACATATCCAATTGTTTCACAATCTTTTTTTTTTTTTTTTAGACAAGGTCTCATTCTGTCACCCAAGCTGGAATGCAGTGTCGTGGTTACAGCTCATTGCAGCCTCAGCCTCCCAGGCTCGAGTGATCCTCTCACCTCAGCCTTCCAAGTATCTGGGACCACAGGTGTATGCCTCCACACCCAGATAATTTTTAAACATTTTTTATAGAGACAGAGTCCTGCTATGTTGGCCCAGGCTGGTCTTGATTTCCTGGGCTCAAGCAATCCTCTCACCTTGACCTCCGAAAGTGCTGTGATTACAGGTGTGAGCCACCACACCTGGCCAATTGTCTTACAATCTAATAAAATCAGTGTGTTGAAGACATATCTGCACTCCCATGTTTATTGTGGCATTATTCACAATAGCCAAGATAAGGAATCAAACTAAGAGTCCATCAAAAGATGAAAGAATATTTTTAAAAATATTACCTCGGTTACCTCTGAAAATATTCTTGCCTTTTGACAACAGCAGCAGGCTCTTTTTGAATTTCCCTGCCCACACGTAGAGCCAAATACTCTCTAGGAAGTCCTGTCTCCTTGTGGAGTTGATGATGATTCCTGTGTAACCTGTGCTAGATACCCCAAGGCAGGAAGAACCAGGCCCAGCCTCCACCATAAGGTCAGTTCTGGTCATGGTAGGGGACTGGACCTGACTCTTCCTGTCTCGGTTGTCTAAGATAGGTTACACAGGAATCACAAGGAATGTCAGTTCTGGCACTAAAACATTGTCCTCTGAAAATGGAAACCTCAAAGCCTATCAAGTTCATCCATGTCTCTGATGTCTATAATCCTCCAGTTACAGGCATGAGCTGTCTCCCTCACTGGTCTTGTTGTTGTCTCATTCTCATACTGCTCTGAGTGTCCCCTTGCCCAACTCTCTTCCAGACTTTGATGCCTCTGGACTATTGCCGTACACACACACACACACACACACACACACACACATTTCATAGTAAAGTGACCTTTTGCCTTAGTCCACTTGTGTTGCTACAAAGGAATAGCTGAGGCTGGGTAATTTATAAAGAAAAGAGGTTTACGTTTACTTGGTTCATGGTTCTGCAGGCTGTACAAGAAGCATAGAGCCAGCATCTGCTTCTGATGAGGGCCTCATACTGCTTCCACTTGTGGAGGAAGGTGAAGGGGACCTGGTATGTACAGAGAACACATGGCAAGACAGGAAACAAGGGAGAGGGGAGTGCAGTTGGAGGCTCTTTTTGATGACCAGTTCTCAGGAGAATTCTCACAGGAACTAACAGAGGAACAACTCACTCCTTACTGCCAGGATGGCACCAAGCCATTCAGGAGGGATGTGTCCCTATGACCCAAACATCTCGCATTAGACCCCACTTTCAACACTGGGAATCAAATTTCAACATGAGACTTAGAGGAGTCATATATCCAAACCATAGCACCTTCCTATAGCTTTAGCATCTTTTCAAAATATTCTTGAGTAAATTCTTGTTTTCCTCTTTGTCGCTTTTCTTACAGCAGGTTGCTCTTTCATACTTTAATATCACTTGGTTGAGAGGTAATGTCAACATCTGCTCAATTCCCCACAGCTCCTTCTTAATTGATCATTCTTTCCTAATCTGAGCAAAAGACCTTCTCTGAGAATCCTGCCATCTACCATATCACTTTCCATCATGCTCTCCTTACAGTCACCTATCTATACACAGTTATCTCCTCCACTCTATATATCCTTGGAATTTGACTCTCACTCATCTCCTTTGCCTTAACTCCTGCCAGTATCCACATCACCCATATGGATAATTTATTCAACTTCCTAACATCACAATTTCAATGATATTTTCTTCATCTCTTCCAAATCTCTCGTATCTTTCTACTGATTATATTCACTCTTAAACCACATTAGGATCATTAGCCTTTCCCTATATTCTTTGAATAGGTCAGTGCCACTACTGTTTTTTGTTTTTGTTTTTGAGATGGAGTCTCGCTCTGTCGCCCAGGCTGGAGTGCAGTGCCGCGATCTTGGCTCACTGCAAGCTCCACCTCCCGGGTTCACGCCATTCTCCTGCCTCAGCCTCCCGAGTTTCTTTTTAGACTAACTCTTGTCCTTGTGTGTAATCACACAATCCATTTTCTCAATACTACAACCAACTCCCTCCCCTTGTCCTGCCACCATACCTTTGTCACAACCATCTACCCCCAGATTACTCTTTCAGTATGCCTTCTCTCTTCCTCAACCTGTGTGACTAAGCATTGCTGAAGAAAAATGGTCAATTGTACTGAACGATTTTATCATGGCTTATAAGATATGTCTTCAAGAGATGCTTGATATCACTGTTAACTGTGGAATTGCAAGGAAGAGAAGTCCAAGAAATCCAGTGTTTCAAGACTACGCTTTTAATTTTACTGTCTGTATCATTAAGGACTTAATTACAGAGAATAGAGTCAACGCAAGCTAGTTCAAAGAGAAAGGATATTGTTCTTATCTAGAGTGGAAGGTTAAAAAAATAGACTTTATGCTGACCTTCCATAAAAAAGTCCCTAAACCACCTGGGACTGCCAAGGGAACTGCTAAGAAGTTGTAAAATTGGGAATTTTCCTACCAATTCGGGAAGCCACAATTATATTTGTTTATTCTAGAACTACTCCATGTTTTCTACCATAAAGAAGCCATGTCCCTCATTATTAAAACGTCAAAAAAATAAAAGATGTTGGCGAGGATGTGGAGAGAAGGGAATCCTTATACATTGTTGGTGGAATTGTAAATTAATCCAACCTGTATGGAAAACAATATGGAGATTTCTCAAAGAACTAAAAATAGAACTACCATTTGATCCAGCAATCCCACCCCTGCGTATATACCCAAAGGAAAAGAAATCATTATACAAAAAGACACTTGCACTTGTATGTTTACAGCTGCACTATTCACAAGAGCAAAGATATGGAATCAATCTAAGTGTGCATCAAGAGATGATTGGATAGAGAAAATGTGATACACACACACACACACACACACACACACACACACACAATGGAATACTACTCAGCCATAACAAAAAGAATGAAATCATGTCCTTTGCAACAACATGGATGGAACTGGAGGCCATTAAGTAAACTAACTCAGAAACTGAAAGTCAAATACTATATGTTCTCACTTATAAGTGGAAGCTAAATAATGTGTACACATGGACATAGAGTGTGGAGTAATAATAGAGTTTCAGAAGGGTAAGGGTGGGTGGGGATGAGAAATGAGAAATTACTTAATGGGTATAATGTGTACACTATTTGGGTGATAATGATACCAAAAGCCTAGACTTCACCACTATGCAACATATCCATGTCACAAAATTGCACTTGTACCCTCTAAATTTATGCCAATAAATAAATAAATAGCCATGTCCCCAGTTAAGAAGTTGTCAGCAGCTATGGGAACCGGCAGAAGCTAGCCTTCAAAATAGGCCCCAGTGATCTTTACCTCTTAGTATCCATCCTATTGTGTTGTCCTCTTCCCCATTGAATAGGGCTGATCTGGTGGACCAACAGGATACTGTGGAAGTAACAGTGTGTGCCTTTTGAGACTATGTCATAAAAGATATTGCCTCTTCCACTTTGCCCTTTCTTGGATCACTTCTACCAGAGGAAGCCAACTACCATGTTATGAGAACATTCATGCAACACTCTGTGGAGAAATCCATGTGGAGACAAATAGAGATCTCTTCCAACCACCAGCACCAACTTGCCAGTCATGTGAGTGAGCCACCGTGGAAGCGGATTCTCCAGCCCCAGTCAATCCTTTGACTGCAGTCCCAGCCAAGATATGACAGCAATCTCAAGAGAGACTCCAAGCCAGAATTGGCCAGCTAAGTTGCTCCCAAATCCCTGACCCACAGAAATTGTGAGAGATAATATGTTTGTTGTTTTAAGACACTGATTTTTGGGGTAATTTTTACTGCAGGAATAGTATAGGTATCAACATCCTGAGCATTAATCCTTGCTTCAATGTGCACTGCCTTTCGTCTCCTTCACTGCTCACTCCAATGATCTAAGCTCAAGAGTTGAGAGTTTGTAGAGGTAAATCTGCAGTTCTCTGTGAATGGACTGGACTCTTCCACCTTCTAGTTCATCCTTCACTACTAGATTTCTAATAATGGTTTCTATTGGACTAACCTCCCACAGACAACAACTATATCTGGATATATATACATATATATATATATATATATATACACACACACATATATATATACATATATATATACACACACACACATATATATACACACATATATATGTATATATATATATGTGTGTGTGTGTGTGTGTGTGTGTATACTACAACCTGCATACATGTGTAGAAGTTCTGCAGTACCAAACTGTAAGCAAGCAGAATTAGGAACTGTTTTTTTGTTTGTTTGTTTGTTTTTATTAGGTCCAAAAGGTACATAGAAAAGTTCTGCAAGATTTCCAGTGGGAAACCGGTTCTCTAGAGAGAGGCTATTAATTAATCTTTAGAAATGTCCCCAAATTTTGATGCAGGGTATTTACTTTTAAAATACCATAGTGGATTCATTGATCTTCAAATAGTCTGTTGATCTTGTTGGGAAAAGTGCTTGCAATATTCCAAGTCATCAGGTAAATTGGTTTGAAGGAATCCAAGTAGTTCCTTAAATGTCAGCTCATCTTCAAGGTTTGAACCTTTCAGGGTATGGGGCAAAGGGCACAGGCTGACTTGTCAAAGCAAGAGAGCTTTAACAAAGGTAGAGGCAGATATATGCTTGCTTAATTGTAACAAATGATCTCCTGAACTTTTCCTTTTTTCTTTTATTTCCATAAGTTTTTGGAGAACAGGTGGCTATTTGGTTACACGAGTAAGTTCTTTGGTGGTGATTTGTGAGATTTTGGTGCACCCATCACCTGAGCAGTGTACACTGAACCCAATTTGTAGTCTTTTATCCTTCACCCTCTTCCCACCCCTCTTGAACTTTTCATGGTTTCCAATTGGTCACTATTTGACATTCCTCTATGAGCCATGCCATTGACCTTTCTGATACATCTGAAGAAGACAGAAGTCAAAAACTGGCTTCTAGTATGCTCTGTGAACAAAATCATGTTTGTAAATAGAGTGTAAACCTATTGGCAGTTCAGCAATCGCCCTGCCTAATATTAAAACAAAATTGTTAAATCTGCTTTCTGTGTTAAATCTCTGTATGTTAGAATTTATCTATTGTTTCTATAAGGTCCAAAAGGTGCACAGAAAAGTTCTGCAAGATTTTCAGTGGGAAACCAGTGGGAAACATCATTCACTTAGTCATTTTGTTTAGGAATAGATTGTGAACCAAACTGATATTCTAAAAATGGAGGAAAAATTTCAAGATTTGCATGGGAGAATTGAGGAGTCTGGCTACTGGTTAAAAACCAATGTGTGATTTTTCAGGCCTGATCATAGGCGATGACGAAGACTTTACCTGGCAGGCTTCACTGGGAAAGCTGCCCTCCACACACCAGACTTGGTGCACAGCCAGCGTATGGCAGTCTCTGTGGGGTGTTGCAGTCAAAGACTCAGACCCCCTGGCCAATCATGCTCTTTCACATATTTACATTCCTAGCCCTGTGCCTTCATTTCTAGGCCCTTTATCTGAGGCCTTGGGCAAGAGGTCTTCAGGTTCCTCTGCTGAGATCTTATGGGGTAAGGAAAAGGGAAAAAATTTGAAGATACTTTCCTTCACTCTGCCTCAGTGCCCAGGACTTTTCCACTCCTACCCCACCACATGACTCCAGGGTCCGTAAAACTGCCAGAGCCTTTTGTTCGGGGCTCCCTCAATAGAAAGATGACCCCACGTCTGTGCTGCTCCACTTGAATCTTGACCAGCGTGCTGTCCCACAGGTGAAAATGGAAGAGTGAAGTTGATGCTTCCTCTGGTTTTAGACTGTGACTGAAGGCTTAACTCTTTCATTTTTAGCTTGTGGCTTTAATTGGCTACTTGAACACCTGACAGCTCAGCTCTATCCCAGCTCAGCAGAGCTCCTAAAAAGACTAATTAAATTTTTTCCATTCTTAAAACACCACTAAGAATCACAATCCTAAAACCACTGACCACACTGAACAAGTATGGCTGGTGCTTGACAAACAAAGTGAGTTCTACTAAATTTGCTCCAAAACATTTTATTTTATTAATAAAAGTCTTACTTAAAAAACAAAATAGAAAAGAGTTAGGTGTCACATTGAATAACATGTTGATAGCCCGTGTATGGTTATGGGTTCTAATTTCTCTACAAAATCAACCAGCCATGATGGAGTAAAGAAAGTTAGAAAGAGTAAATATGGTCATATAATTTTTTGAAACACTTCCAAGTCAAAAAGCAGCATGCTAATTTTTAAGTGCAAAGAAAGCTCATAATAAAATAGACTTTTAAAATTACAAATAAAAATCTGTACATCAAGGATATTTTTAAGGCTTTCCCGTGTGCATGTCACTATGTAGACAACGAAGAGGAATTGCCAAGAGAGGAACCATCATGTCAGGTGTTACAGGTCTGGCTCATTTCGGCTTGTAGGACCATCTCTTCTTTTCTCAAGGGAAAAGTGTCAATCAGGTTGAACAGGGCCACAGGCATCACCAGGGAGACATAGCGCTCTTTGTCCATGCCATGCTTATCCACTAGCACCATACTGAAGGAGTAGAGTGGGATTCGCAGCAACAGCCTGTGGCAGACAAAGAAAAGAGGAGACTAAGTCAAACCATGACTCCCAAGGGTCCTGGTGGATCAACCAGAGCCCTACTGTGACAGTGTGCAGAGAAAGCTTTGATACAATGAAGGACTGAATCATCCTTTAGACTCTGTCTACTCCAACTGTGACCCTTGAACCAGCAGCATCACATGAGAACTTGCTAGAAATGGAGACTCTCATGCCCAACCCCAAACCTACTGAATTAGTGTCTGCATTACTATCAAGATCCCCAGATGACTGGTATGTACATGAGAGGTTGAAAAGCACTGCTTTGGTTTTAGATTATAGTCAGGAAGACTTCAGGCGTACAATGGTGCCACATACCAACGTTTGGTACAAGGTGCATACAAGGCTAACAGATTTTTTTTATTAAATTGGAATCAATCCAAGTTTGGAAATCAACCCAAAACCCACGTTTGCTGACTAGTGTTGCACGACCACATACACACTAGGACAAAGTCAGTGATTATGAACAGGGGTGATTTTGCTCCCCACCCCCAGGGGAAATTTGGCCATGTCTGGAGATATTTTTGGTTGTCACAGTGGAGAGTGAAGATGTGACCGGCATTTAGTGGGTAGAGGCCAGGAATGCTGCTAAACATCTTGCAATGCACAGCCAACTGTCCCCGCCAAACAAAGAATTATCTGTTCTCACATAGCAATAGTGCCAAGGCTGAGAAACTCTGGGCTAGGTAAAGCTGATTGATATAATTTCCCAGCATGATAGTTCTGGCCTGTTCAGTGGCCAGCTCAGGACTGCAGAGTTATAAGGGATTGAGCTTGGTCTACAGCCCATGTATTCTGACTTGATTAATCATAATTTGTACCCCAAATAATTCCAAAAAAGAATATGAAGTGGTTTCAAGTGTCTGGTGTTCTTTCTGCTCTACCACACTAGAATTTAAACTAAAAAATATGATTTTTATATCAACACAAACATATTTAGATGGGAATAGCTAGAGAAAGCAAACAAACAGATAAGCTGAGCCCAATGAATAAATGAGCCCACTCAGTCTCTTCTCCAGATTTTTTTTTTCAGTTTAGATATTTTGAGATTATGTATGAGGCAGAATATACACTGCCATCTGGATTTAAAGTAAAATATGTTTTCCTCATACAAACAGATCAAGGTTAAAAAATCATTACATAGAACACAAACTACTTTTTTCTGCCTTTTAAGAGGGAGTTTCGAGGAAGAAGGGAATAATTTGTATTTTATCCCAGTGGGGAGCTAAATTGCCAGTTCACTCCCAGTGACTAGAAATGAAAGAAAGAGGACATGACAATACCTCTGCCAGGTTTCCTGCAGTGCTAAGAGGGGAGCTCAGAAGTAGATGACTGCAAAGTGCATTAATGAGTTCTGAACACGCGAATGTAGGCTGCAAAGTAAGGTGTGAATGAAGAGATAAAATGCTCTGCATCTTTAAGGGGAAGGATATTGAGTTTTCTTTTGGGAGCATGGAGGAGTTCTGGTACAGGGAGCTCTCAGGAAACAGAGGAATAGGGAATGTGGTGGCTGAAGCCTGTGGGAAAGGGTGACCAATAAGAAATTGGAGCATTCATTTTTTTTATAGTGCTTGTGAGACTAGGATGGGAACCCCCACCACCACCACCACAGTGCCACCATCTGCTACCATACACATTCCTGTGTAAGTCTTGTGCCTTGATTGACACAGAATGTAAAGAGGGAAAACTGTCACGGGAAGAGCTGAGTGGTTGGATCAGCAGGCTAGCAGCAGCCACAGGAATGCATCCCACTAGGGCCGAAAGACCACAGAAATCTTGGGGATGAATGATCAAACACCACACAAAATCGGGGATGAGGTGTGATGCCGACAGTATGCCTGAGTTACATATGTGTCTGTCGTCAGATTGGAAGGAGTTCTTCCTGGAAAGTCTTCCAGGGAACACTGTAGACTCAAAGAATAATGTGGGTATAGAAATTATGGCTTTCTTGGTCCCTGTCTTCCTTGAGATTGCTGGAAAATTCCTCTGGAAAGCATGAATCAGATCATACCTCCAGATAAAAAAGAAATGAGGGTAAGAAAGAAGGTAGGCGGTGACCCTGCAACCCCAGGCACCCAGTCTCTTCTTTCTGTTGACTCCCTTCAAGGGTTTTATCACGGCCTTGGTGCTATTTGAAAATAGCCAGACAAGAGAATTTTTACATTATGCAGGCATTATGCTTTTCCTTCTCCTCTTTTGCTTCCCATTCTTTGCCTAAATCATCTTTTTTCCTCTGCACTAGACTCCAAGGTGTCTAAAAAACACCTTTCCAATTCAAAGGGAAAAAGTTCTGCCAAGCTCTTTGTTTCTCACTGATATGTTTGATAACACAGGCATGCCGGCCTGACACAGAATCCATTAGGTAATGCACCTGAGTGATCATTTCTGTATGACATTTACCTGGACTATCATCCAGCTGCAAAATAGTTATTGACCCTTTCCTTGAAGGCTGCTGGGCAAAAATTCTATTTCAAACTGTAAAGGCTTTGGTAAAAAACTAGGCCAGTGGTCCTCGCCATGTGGTCTCTTGGGAGCTCACGAGAAATGCAAATTCTCGGGTACGACCAGAGACCTACTGAATCAGAAACACAGTTTAGAGCCTACGGTGTAGACTCCAGCAATACGTATTTTAACAAGCCCTCCAGGGGATTCTGATGGAGGCTAAAAATTTGAGAACCACGACATAATGTATTTAAAAATTATCTTCAGCCTATAGAAGTCTATGGTAGCCCCAATATATACAATCTGAATGACAAGTATTTTTTAATCACATTTTTCTGTTCTTCAAGTAGATTAAACAGTTTAAAATCACATCAAGATTTTATGAAGATGACATACACACACACATACACACACATTCAATCCAAAGACCATTCAGAAAATTCTGCAACAAGTTTTAAAAAATCATTGACACAGGATATGAGCAAGTAGTTCTAAATAAGCAACAGCTTCATAAAACCTACTTTGAAAATATTCACCATAAATATTTAGATATCAACACAACTCTCTGTCTTAAGTTTTGTACACTTCAACTTGAAGTATTTGTATACTAACTGTAGATATACAATATACTTTTAAAAGCTATTATCACCTCTGGAAATAGTAAGGCTGTTTCAATGAAATTTTGAGTCATTTACTCCAGTTAGCGCCAACATGGTGCCAGGTACTGTGCTAGGTACTGAATAGCCAATGTTTGAAAGCTTTGCTACTGAAGTCGGTATGGGGAGGTGCTACATGCAAATGCAGTAAAATATAACAAAAACAAAAGCATATGAGTGTACCCAGCCTTCTCCATTCATCAGCCGACTAAAGAGAACTCATGAATCATCTTATTTTTCTTCCATCCTGGCCCTCTGAGTTTTTTCTTTCTTTCTTTTTTTTTTTTTTTTTTTTTTTACCTTGGTAGGAATGTGGCAGAATCTTTTTGGGTGGAAAGTGGTACAAATCAAACATGGGATGGGTCAAAGGCAGCTGGAAAACAGGGAAATTAGAGAAAGAAGCTATTGTGTCTATCTATAGCATCATTTGCTAAGGATATGTTTCTATCATATAACCTCTCAAGGAATTTCTGTGCCTTCTGAACAGGTGTGATAGGGTTTACCAAGTCCCATTTCATTTTCTTCTTTCTGGCAATACAGAAAGACTGCATTTCCCAGCCTCCCTTAAAAGTGAATTGCAATCATGTAACTAGTTCTGGCCAATGAACTAAGAGAGTGAGCAAGGTGTGGCACCTCCAACATGAAGCATAAAGGAGTCAGTGTGAGTTTTTACTCTCTTTCCCCACTTTTGCAGAAGCCTGAAAGCCACGTGTTCCAGATGTTTGTAACTGCCTGAGGCCCTGAGAGACAGGGAGCAGCCTGGGACCCTGAAAACAGAGATCTGTACTCTCCCATGCAGTGTGTGAGAGAAAAGGCTGGGTGAGAAAGGAAGATTTTAAGGAGTTTTGCTTTAGCCTAATTATCGATTTCACAGTGGTCAAGAGATGCAAGTAGAAATTTGGGTTATTCTGAAATTACCTTTTGGTTGTTGAATTCTGCTTCTTTAATACATCATTATTCAGAGACTAAAATCCATGGCTCCAACTTTGTAAGGGTTATGAAACTAAAATATAATTGTTAAAATAAAGGTATGAACAAGCGTTCTGGAAGCATGGAGAAAAAAGAGACCAAGCCTGGGAAGTCTAATTGGATGCATGCTCTTCTAATAAGACCATGATTGCTTAAGTCTTTTCTTCAGGTGCTCCTCTCCTATCCATCCTTCCTCCACCAACCACACACACACATACACACACATGAAGCAAAAACGGTTGGTTGGAGGGAGTAAGAAAGAACACTGGTAATTACCCACTGCACAATTTATTTGAACAAACAGCAACATACTGATTAGTATGGTTATAACACTCCCAGAATAAAAGCAATTAAACATTGAAGGTTGCCTGAACTCAATCCTGAATAGAAAGAAACCAGGGAACCTAATCAGTTAAAAATGCATTCACAGGGGATAAGATTTAAGAACAGAACTTCCCCCTACCTGAGCTGCAGCGCTAGGGCTGGAGGCATAATCTTTGCTCCTATCCTGCCAATGAGAGTCGGGAACACACCCACCAGCTCCACCACGGTGATGTGTCGAAGATCAAGGCCACACTGTGCTTGCTGGGAAAAAGAAAACCCAACAGGGGAAGTATGAGCATGGCTAAAAAAGACATCCTTATCAAACTAGAAACCGACAGAAGCAGCACTGGCCTGTCTCTGGAAGTTTATTTGCTCACTCTGAACTGTCCTGAAAACAGATGAGAAATTGGGGTTAAGATAGTGGCTATAAAACCTAAATACCTTTGCTAGAGGAATCATTCAGATATGGCTTGACAGTGGGATTTTGAAAACCTAAGCAAAAGGGCAGTCTATGTATTTCCAGACAGGGTGAGACCTTGAGTGAGTCAAATTTCCTAAAAAGTATCCAAGACCACCCCAAAGGATTCTAATTTTTCTTTGCAAGGAGAGAAGACTATTTCCAGAGTCCACTTCTCTGCCCTGTTTCCACTCTCCACACTCCCCTGCCCTATGCCCTCCACACCCAATCCCAGGGGAAAAGAGGATAAAAGGTTCCAAGCCTGTAAGCTGGCTCTTGGCAAGAACCTTGGGAATGTGGCCCAGTCAACCACGAGGAGGGCTCATCAGGAATGGCAATGGCAATAAAAAAAAAAAAGTAATGTAAGACAAATATGATGAATTTGGCTAAATGGGAAAAGAAATTTTGAAGTCTTGAAAGACGAAAACATCAAATATGTTTTACCAAAATTCCACTGAAACGTCCCTATATGAGGTTACAGAACTGGTTGAAAAGTTTAAAAAGTTAGAAATAGACTTTTGTATTACTCTCACTGAAATGCCTAAGTCAATCAAACCTTTCTTTGAAGGCTCTGGTTAAAATGCAAATGTAAGTATATTTGGAGGAGGAGGGCACACCAAAACATCTTGATATAAAATATCTTATCCAACCAGTTGTTAAGTTAGCAAGTGTCTGAAGGGATGGGACAGATTAGAGCAACGATGGCAATCTTTCTCTGTAAAGGGCCAGAGAGTACTTCAGGCTTGGCAAGGTTGGATTGCCTCTGTCCTAACCACTTCACCCATCATTGTAGTGCAAAAGCAGTTGTAGATCATGCACAAATGAATTAGTGTGGCTGTGTCCGATAAAAGTTAATTTACCGAAACTAGCCATGGGTCACCATAGTTTGCTGACACAGAGGAAAAGCAAGTTGTTTGGCTTAATTCATTTTCCTATGGAATAAGAAGAGATGAGGAAATGCATGATCACGGAATATAGCCTGCAATGCCAGTTTCCCACAAAAGACAGAGGTATAAGCTTGTGTTTTCTCAAGAGCAAGCCCCTGGCTTGGACAAGGAGATACAAGGGGAGGTAAGCTGGTGGGGACCAGGGGTAAAGATGCAATGAATTTGGTTCCTATCAAGGGAACTCACAAAAATTTTATATGGCTCTTCAGAGTTCATAGGCAATTCTTCAAGTACGTGGGAAGAGTGAAAAGCGACTTATTATTATCCATTTTATTAATGCTGATATGAGAAGTAAATTGTAGCCTTTGATTAAATCAAGACTGTTCTAAGCACTTAGTTCTATCCACTGTAATAAATGAATAAAATAGTCTCAAAAAAATGTGCAGCACTGTATCCATGGCACAGCATACATCCTGCCTCTTTAGTATTCAGTGAAGTTGGCCACTCTTTTGCAAACCAGCCTCAGGACAAAAGCAAGCAACTTCTAGTTTGATCCTTACAGTTTCTAGTCAGCCTTCCCCACACACCCAAGATGTTGGTTGCCTCATTTAGTAGCTACAAAATTTACATAGCTGAGAAGGACACATTTCCCAGAAAAGTGACCCTCAAACTTTAGAGTGCTTAGGAATCACCTGGAGATTTTGTTAAAAGTGTAGATTCTGACACAGTAGGTCTGGGAGGGGCCCTGAGAATTGGCATGTCTATCAAGCTCCCAGGTGATGCTGATGCTTCTGGTCCGGTCCATGGATCACACGTTGAGAACCACTTTTCTAAGAAAAAATGGCTGTCACCCTCTGAGTCAAAGAAATTCCCTGGGGAAAAGTGTGGGCAGGCAACTAATTGATTGCTTCCAGCCAGGCGTATCCTGGACAGGTTCAGCAAAGGCAATCGTTCTGTGGCTAGGCCTGGACAGCATGTCAATTAGACTTATTGGTGAAGACAGACAAACCTCATTAGTCGGAAAACGATTGGGTTAACTCTAAGGAGTCAATGTTAATCAGGTTATGGCCCAGAACCAGAAATGAATGGTGGTAGCTCTAAAGTGCCACTTCCTGAAACTCACTGTAAGTGCATTAGGCACTGAATCTGGCCTTTGCTTTTAGTGAAATGGCTGGGCCCTTCCTGTTAAAGGTCTCCCTCCCACCTTGGCCCTGCCTCGAGGACTCACCTGCAGCATTCCTAGCTGGAGCCGGTAAAGGAGGTTTCGGGCTGTGGGTGTGGACACAATGAGGAGTCTCCTTTTCTCATAAAACTGATCCAGAAGTGCAGCTGCCGTTCTGACGCCCACATTGATGTTCATGGCTGTAATCAGAAATGGCCACATGGGTCAGAAACCTTCCACTTGTTCTGGCTCAACAGAGCCTGTGATGACACACAGAACCATTTGTGTAAGAAGTAAACCCTGAGATAAGGATTCAAGTGTAAACAGTTTATTTGGGAGGCAGTCCCAAGAAGCGCCTGTGGAGGAGTGCGGAAGTATATTCACTTCCTCTTGCTGCTGTAACAAATCACCATAAACTTAGTGACTTAACATAATACAAACTTATTCTTTTAGATACTGCAGGTCAGGATCTAAAAGATCCTGGTCTCATGGAGCTAAAATCAAGGTGTTGGCAGGGCTATGCTCCCATGGAGGTTCTAGGGGAGAATCTGATTTCTTGTCTTTTTCAGCATCGAGAGGCCACATTCATTCCTTGGCTAGTAGTCCCTTCCTCCATCTTCAAAGACAGCAGTGTAGCATCTTCAAATCTCTCTTCTCTCTGACCTCTCCTTCCATCGTCTCTTTCTATGACTCTGACATCAGTTCTGCCTCCTTTATATAAGAAGGCTTGTGATTACATTGGGCCCACTGGGTAATCCAGGATACTCTTCCCATTTCAAAATCCTTAACTTATTACATCTGTAAAGTCCCTTTTTTCATGTAAGGTAACATATTCTCAGGTTCCAGGGACTAGGATGTGGACATCTTTGGTGGACCATTATTCTGTCTATGTCAGGAAGTGAGACAGTGAAGGAAAGAAAACAATACCAATTGGTTATCAAGCAAGTTATTGCTGTGGGCATTTGGAACTCACTCCCACTGGGGAACTCTAGGAGATGATATACAACATACCTCCAGAATTAACCCACTGGAGGGAACTGGAGTATTTATACAATTGCTCCATCATTGTTGAGGGCTGCTTCTGGGGCACTAACTCTCCATCACTTCCAGCTGGCTCTGTGCATGGGCTGACAATGCTTTCATAGCCAGGAAAGAAATGCTCTCAGACAGACAGACCCAGTTAATTGCGGTAAGTAGCCTTTTGAACACAGATGGGAATGTGAAAGGCATATGGGCCAAGCACCATAGTATCTGCTGGGGAAAGGGGTGCAGAGAGGCAGAAGGGTAAGAGAATGGGCAGTGGCCAGGCTGGCTTTGGAATGGCTCAGAATCTCTGAAGTCTGCCTCCTTGGTGCAGAAGGGACAAAGCAATGTGGGGCACAAAGGCCACAGAGCAAACAACACAGGCATACAGGACATGGGACAAGGCGGTTTTATAATAGGTCTTCCCTTTAAGCAAATAAATGACAACTAATTCCAGCTGTTCAAGGTCAATGAAGGATGTCGTATAGATAGGCAAGCAAAAGGCTTAGCCCCAGAGAAGAAATAATAAGAGAAAAACTAGTAGATGCCATGTATGATTTATAATCTTGGTTTTCATATTTCACATTTTAGGTTTGCATTGAAGTATTTGTTCATTCACACATTCATTCATTCAGCCATTATATACTGAGTGCCTGCCATGTGCCAAGCTCTATGCTAGGTACTAGGATGTCACACTGAGTGATACACAGTTCCTGCCCTCTTTCCTGCCCTCTTCCCTGCCCCAGGGACTCAGAGTCTAGGATAGCTCTGGTCAAGAGAAATACAATGTAAGCCACTATATTTAATCTTAAATTTTCTAGTTGCCTCATTAAAAAAGTGTAAAGAGACCGGGCGCAGTGTCTCACATCTGTAATCCCAGCACTTTGGGAGGCCGAGGCGGGCAGATCACGAGGTCAAGAGATCAAGACCATCCTGGCTAACATGGTGAAACCCCGTCTTTACTAAAAATACAAAAAATTAGCCAGGCGTGGTGGCATGCACCTGTAGTCCCAGCTGCTTGGGAGGCTGGGGCAGGAGAATCACTGGAACCCGGGAGGCGGAGGTTGCAGTGAACCGAGATCGCGCCACTGCACTCTAGCCTGGGTGACAGAGAGAGACTACATCTCAAACAAACAAACAAACAAATAAAAAATATAAAGAGATAGGTAGAAATGATTTTATGTTTTATCTAACCCAATATATCCAAAATATTTCATTTCAACATGTAATCAATATAAAAAATTAAGATACTTTATATTCTTTTTCACACTAAGATTTTGAAATTGGTATATATTTTACACTTATAGCATATCTCAATTCAGAATAGCCTCATTTCAAGTGCTTAGTAGCCACACATAGCTAGTGGCTACCATGTTGCACCACATAGGTCTAGGAGCCTGTTAGACACCACACCCCAGGCCTTAATGCCAACATGGTGGGCATGAAGTCCTTAGGTAGGGAGTCTATAATAGGTGTGTTCTTTCTACTTTAATACATGAAATTGAAGAATCTCAGGCATTTAGCTGATGGTATATATGTCTCTCTGTCACTTAACTCTAAATGGGGGCTTCAATTAAAAGAAAGTGATAAAGATGAAAGGGTGCCAGGAAATGAGAAAAAGAGAAGTCTATAAACAAGAGATACATACATAATTTTCTGGCTAGTCCAAGTTTCAGACTCATTACCCAGCCCAATTTTTCTTCATCAGGAATAAGAGCTGGCATAAGGCTTTGCCTGTACCAGGCACTGCTCTATTCCACTGTTCTACAGATGACCTCATTTAATCCTTACAACTCAAGAGGTAGATGAGGTATTATTTTCTTCATTTTACATAGGAGGAAAGATTCCAAATGCCCAAAGTCTATGTAACTTTCATGCCAGTGATGCAAAGCAGGTATGATATTGTCTCTACATGGCAATTTACTAGCTTTATAAATAAGATCCTTACATTTCTAGAACAAAGGAAACTAGAGCAAATTTTGCTGATTCATAATGTCACCAAAGGCTGGCCCTAGGTTCCTACCTTGAGCTTCTTCCTTAGAGGACATGAAAGGGAAATTAGAGGATAGGCAGAGGCAAGATGGATGGCAGATGAGATGAGCTGCAGCAGGGATCTAGGGACTATGTTCATCCACTCAGATAAAGAGGGATGGCCATGAACTTCTCAAAGTATATGAAGGGAAACCTCTCTTGCACTGAAATCAAGAACCAAGGGGTTTACAGGTTCTGCTGCAGGCTGGAGGGGCGGCATACCTACCTGCACAGGTGGGCTCCGTGCCAGACCAAGCCAGGTTGGATTGACATACTCGGGCAGGGCTACCCTGGAGCTCATAGCCGCCGATGCAGGAGAACTCACAGGTGGCTCCATAATTATCACCATCGCTGGAGCACTTCATGTAACCATTCTCTGGGGCATTGAGTTTGCCACAGCGTTTGACTGTAGGGACACAAGTCCAGAGGGGTCTCAGTGCTGAGCTCCCATCCACAGAGTAAGCAGAAAAGGTGAGGATGCAGAGGCATCAGCTTTGCAATCAGGCTTCTACATCAGCCTGTGAAATGAGTGAGGGAGGAGGGATGACTATTTGGTCAGTGAGTGAGTCTTGCAATGGTCACCATCCATACCAATGAGACCACTGATATCAACTGGTTTCGCCCCTAGTGTTATAGATGAGGAAGTGAAGTCCAGAAGAGTAAGGAGTAAAGATGGTTAGCAATTAGTTGCCCAAACCATCAGGCATAAAATAATCCTTAAAAACATTTTCTTTCATACCAATGGTACTAGAACACTAAAAACATGTTCTCCTGGTGGCCCAAATTAGGGGGCTCCTATTCACCCTGGTTGTAGATGGACTCACAGGCTTCAGCTGGCCACCTAAGCTCAGGGATGGAAAAATTATTGAATAATATTCTTCTGGGACAGTCAGCTATGGGATCCTGTAAGACTAGTCCTGGGAACTCCTTAAATAATCTGGCAACACTGACGCCCATCCGGATGTGTATCGTGAAATTCAGGCATTAAGACAGGGCACTTGCCCAAGCCTTATTAGAGACTAATCTAAAGCTGGCAAGTCTCCCACCACAGTAGGCACTTGAGAGAGTTCTGGCTTGAGGACCTACTTCCCTTTGCTCTTCTAAAGAGAGGGGGAAACAAAACCAATAAGCAGTACTCTTACCTCTTACTTTAACTCGAAATTTGCAAGTGCCCTTATTCTCAGCTCTGTCATAGACTGTGTACTGGATCTTGTGGTCTCCTTCTGGAAAGTTGGAGCCTGGGGGGAGGCCTTTTAGAATGACACTTAGAGAAAAAAAATCAGAAACAGGAAAGATGACATTATGGACCTGACAAGCAAGTGACGATCCCCTACTCTTTACAGGACATGGAGAGACCGAGGGGCAACCATTAGACCAGTTTAAGTAAAACAAAAATTTCTTGAAGAATAGAATCTCCTAAGCTTTAGTCTGTTTTAGAAGAGCAGTTTGTAACCAGAAAATGGAAGACCCAAACTACTGGGAAGCTTAGACTTTTTTCTTGCTGAAGGGTAGAATGATAGGGAAGTGGGTAGAGGGGGGAGGGAGGATGAAAAATATAGGGCCCAAGTCTCTTCCTTCAATCTCACTCTTGTTCCAGGGGGGACCTGAATTGCCTCACTGTTGGGAAGACGAGGGAATTTTCTGTGAGGAAAATCATTAGAGAATATAGTCCAAGCAGTCACTGGCAATTTGGGCCTGTGGGGCGGGGGGGCGGGGGGGCCGGGGGTGGGTGCTAGAACTTTCGCTGTTCTTTCTGTCTGGGACAGTGGAGACCTAAAGGCAAGTTCTCTGTGATTCCTTGGTTATCCTAATAACATAATAATAATGACAAAAAGTGTTCTTTGCACTTACATAAACCTTACATGTTAGGCATGGTTCTAGGCATTTTGCATATATTTACTTAATCCTCCTTATTTAATCCAACAACCCTATAAGGTAGGTAGTATTATCTCTGATTCGCAGATGAGGAAACTGAGGCACAAAAAGGCTAAAGAACTTGCCCAAGGTCACACAGCTAGGGTGAGTTTATCTTTTTTCTTGGCTGCCTAATGAGGATACCAATAAGTATAGCATGATCAAAATCCATGTTCTGTTTTTCAATATACATATAATTCCCCATCTCCCTACAGTTCTGGGAATGATGAGAATATTTGCTAATAATGAACATGTGGAATTATCATTGTCACCACTGAGGAAAGCCTTACATGTAGGTGGGTGAGGTGGCTGTTTACCAGGTATGAGAGAGGGGTCTTGGGAAAATGTCAGAAATCCCACTATTTTGAGACATGCTGCTGTTGGCTTTAGATGCTTTAAGGTCTTTAGAAAGCACAGTTTAAATTCAGATAAACCTGAGAGGAGTGATACTTCAAATATAAGTGGATGTAACCTTTCTGAGACTTTGTTTCACCTGTGACATGCAAATAACAGAAGGAGTAAATAAGGGAACTCACAAGAAGCATTTGTCTCAGAGCTTGACACTAGAACCTTCTCCCTCACAAGGGAGCGATAGAGCAGTAGCTTGGATAGGAAATGGTGGAAGGGGTCATAGGAGAAATGCCAGGGCAGCAAGGAGCCCAAGTGAGAGCGAAAAGGGAACAAGACAGCCTTCTCTGAACTCCTCATCCTGTTGGAGTGCATTCCCACCGCATCCTGCTCTAAGTCTTTCTTGCCTCTGGGCTGTAGAACTCTGGAAGCAGACAGCTGCTCTGAACAAAGGGACAGGAGAATACTGAGATGCTGTTTTAAAATGTAACAATCCTGCCGGGTGCAGTGGCTCATGAATGTAATCCCAGCACTTTCGGAGGCTGAGGCAGGCAGATCACCTGAGGTCAGGAGTGCAAGACCAGCCTGGCCAACATGGCAAAAACCCATCTCTACTAAAAATACAAAAATTAGCAGGGCATGGTGGTGCACACCTGTAATCCCAGCTACTCAGGAGACTGAGTCAGGAGAATCACTTGAACCTGGGAGGCGGAGGTTGCCGTGAGCCAAGATCGTGCCACTGCACTCCAGCCTGGGCAACAGAGTGAGAATCTGTCTCAAAAAATAAAAAAAATCAAATAAAATGTAACACTCCTAACCATATTACGCAAGTTACCCACAAAAAGAACAAGGTGAATATTCTCACAAAGCTTGTAGACAAATAGAGTCATCTGATGGCTTGATGTTTTGTGTTTATCACACAGGACTTTTCAACAGCAGTCAGAGCTGCAAAAATCTAAAAACCTACTATGTGCTGGGGCTGGGCCAGACATTGTGCTAGACCCTGAAGAGTCAAAGGTAAATAAAACCCAATCCCTGATTACGTCAACTTACTTTTCAATTCTGATTGCCTACATTTTCTCCAAAGGAATTTGTGGGATGTGTATGTGACAGCAAATAATTTTTTAATGGTCAAACTTTATCTTTGAGAAGTTACAATGGGAGAGCATAACTAGTAATACTACTTAAGCTAGATGAGGCACTGGGGGAAGATTATTGGAATGTAGGAACAAAATGTCCTGCCTCCTCTCCGCACCTAGAAACTGTACTGTTATTGCTAATCATTGTGTAAAAATGTTTTGTCATGCACAGCCTGGGTTGATAGGATTCTAGAAAGTCTTTTCCTGCTTTATGGATCACCAGGAGATAAGTTAGAGGTATCCTTTCATCTACAGATGAAAACTCAGTGGGGAACTCTAATATGCCCATAAACTTTAAGGCACAGATATGAATGTGCTAACATGAAGTAGTGGTCTCCAGGGAATATGAAGGCCAACCAAACAGTTGCAGGGGTACAGGCCCAAATGCTAGATTAGAACAACACATAGCTAACCCTCACAAAGGGATCCACCCATTTTTAAAAGCTTCTTAACAGTGCTTCTCATTGTGATTGGTAAAACAAACACACCAACAAAAAGCAACTCAGATACATGTCAAACTATGAATGAAATTGGTCCAGGAGAATGGGGTAGAGGTGGGGAAGAAAGCAGAAGATACCTTCTCTTTTTTTAAATAAGCATCTGTAAGTGTTTGATATGATCGGGAGTTTTAAAAATAAATTAAAAAGCTTTGAAAGAGATAAATACAGCCAAAAAACAAGGGGTGAAAAAGTTTTGCACTAAACTGTACTCACAGAGCACAAGAGCGGCAGCCTTTGGCACCACCTGGGAGACACAGATGGCTTCCCAGTGCAGGTAATGGCCTGGGGGCATGAGTAGGGTCTGCCTGGGCAGGCAATGGGGGTGGCTCTATTCTTAAATTAACCAACTGGCTTCCTCTTTCCCCTTCTGTTCCTCCTTCCCTTCTTCTCACCACCCCTTCTTTTACATTTTTTTTTATTTTTAATTTTTGTGAGTATATGGTAGGTATATATATTTATGGGGTACATGAGATTTTTTTTTAAAATTTTTTTGAGATGGCGTCTCACTCTGTCACCCAGGCTGGAGCACGGTGGTGCAATCTTGGCTCACTGCAACCTCAGCCTCACAGGTTCAAGCGATTCTCATGCCTTAGCCTCCTGAGTAGCTGGGATTACAGGTGTGTGCCACCATGCCCGGCTAATTTTTGTATTTTTAGTAGAGATGGGGTTTCACCGTGTTAGCCAGGCTGGTCTCAAACTTCTGACCTCAAGTGATCCGCCTGCCTCGTCCTCACAAAGTGCCGGGATTACAGGCATGAGCCACCGCACCCAGCCAAGATGTTTTGATACAGGCATGCAATGCATAATAATCACATCATTCACCATCCCTTATTTCTCCTTTTTCCTTCAGTAAGGATTTACTGAGTGCTAACTATGTGCCAGGCACAGTTCTGGGCATTAAGGACATAGCAGTGAACATATTATAATAGAGACAGGCAATCAACAAATACATAGGTGACATATATAGTATGTTAGGTAGTGACCAGGGGGACCACATCTGAAAGCATAAATAGACCAGCATATATACACTCCCCTACTCTGGGTAGTAAACATCTCACATAAAAGAGACAGCATCATTTTATCTGCCAAGTTTCACTTACTCAGTAAGAATTCCATCTGCTGTGTCTCTTCCTTCGGGTGTCTCCCAGGACACCCGGACTGTCAGTTTGTTGGGTTCTGCAATGCGTTCCTTCACACTTGGGCACTTGATTCTAGGAGGTTCCATATCTGAAAATATAACCAAAACATTCTCATCATCATCAAGAAATATCTAGTCAAACTGGGGTTCAACACCCACAGTTTAAAATACCAAAGCCTCTGGGTATTCTCCATTTTCAAAGAGTTTGTTCACCCTATATATTCCCCTTTTCTCCCTTCATAATGCTTTTACTCTCCTGCTAAGTTTTGAAGATTGTTTAAATACTCACATTTGCAGGGCTAAACCTGCAATCAACTGGCCTTGCGAGGTGTCCTGTGGGTAATTCATTAGTTACAGCCTTTCCTCCCCATGCTTCCAAACTCTGCCTACCGAAGGCCACATGGCAGTTACCCAGCTGAAACTAGAAGTCATTTGGCTTTAGTGAGTACTTCCTGCTTTGAACACAGCATCATGGAATATTACAGAAAGGCATTCTAGCTATCATCTAGTCAGATTCAATTCAAGGCAACAAATTTTTCATGAGTACCAATCTTATCCAAGGCTTCATTCCAACTGCTGGGGTTGGGGGTGCACAAAGGCAAGAGAATCATGTGCTCCTGACATTTCAGAGAATTTGCCATGTATTGGGGGGATTACATTATCACACATGAAATATAACATGAGGTAGAAAATGGCAATTGCCCCAGGCAAGGTAAAAGTGAATGCTATGGAGGTGTAGAGGAGCCGCCCAACTCTCTCATTTTACAGATGTGCAAACTGAGGCTCAAAGAACTTAAATGATTTATTTAACACCACACATGTAGATAATGGCACTGTGAATTACAATCTAAGTCGGAGCACTTGCCACTGGAACAAGCTCTCTCTCTTCCTGCTATCTATTATCAACATATTGCTTAATATCTTAAAATAGGCAATGGTCTGTCTGGGTCCACTCTCCCCTTGAACTGCTACTGAACTACACTTATGGTTTTGTGTTCTGGGACAGCAGTTTTACTGTGGCTCTGGACCTCCAAAAGCCTCCCAAATTTCTTCAAGTAGTTTCTCTACCTGGTAATAGGAGTTCTGCCTCGATAGTGATAACAAGGATGGGTGGTTAATGAGGGCTCAAAGTAAATGAGATGTCAACTCTACACTGGGTTGTATTTCATCTTATAGCTGAAGTGAAATCACAAGAGGAAGTTCAAATTTCTGCAAATTCTACTTAATATTTCTGAACAGGCAGAGAATGTATTTAAAGAGGGCATAGCAAATTAAGGACATTCAGCTTCACGTTACTTTACATATCAACTGGTAAGTATTAAGTGCTATTACTGCCTTAATGAAAGTTAAATGTCCTTTTGATTCTGAATGACAGATGTCTTTGAGAGACTAAATGCACCAAGTAAAATTCTTTATATACTTTCTCCTGTGTCTTGTCTAATAATTTCTCATTTTATTCAGGGTAAGAAGTTACGAATAACTTATTAAACAATTTTGCCTTCAGCTATCCAAATTCATTTTCATTCTATGTCGTGCTTCAGTGGGGTGTGAACTTAACAGCCTTAATGCACCAATCCTAAATTGAATAACCACCATATTTTGTTGAATCTAAGTCACTCCTAATTGTGAAATGCATCCCTATTTCAGGGATATTAAAAGGTAGAAATAATATGCTTCTCAGAATTGATAAAATAAAGTATACAAATACTATGATGAAATGGAAGATGCTTTAAATGCATTCAAGATGTCTATATTCAGCTGTTACGTTTTTAAAAACATTTAATTTTTTACTATGATAGGTGATAGAAGACAAACTTTTATAATTCAGATGAACATTTCACAGAAAGACAAGTATATAATGACTGCCCCCTGCTGGTCAAATATAGCTGGCAATTACATTATAGAAAGTATATTTATTAGCATACAGATTTCAATGTAAAATTACATTGTGTTACCATATTTTCTTGGAGCAGCATGGTCAGAGTGAAAAGCAACTTAGTCTCTGTCAGGTAAACTAAATGTCTGGATGATACATTGTTGTTTGTTTTCTGTATCTAGATGTACTAACAGTGTAAGCACACAGGCTCCAAGATAGGTTATCTGGGTGAAGAGTCTCAGAGTTTCCCAAAGCCAGCTTATCTCTAGCTAACAATGATCAGCTGAACTGGCCTAGCTTTTCAGAAACAGTGCTCTTCCAAAGAAGAAACAAGAAGAAATAAATCATTACAAATAATAACTAATATTGGAGGACTCCTTCCTACATGCCCACCCCATGCTAAGTACCCTCCCTTTATTATTTTACTGAATTTGCACAACCACCCATTAGACTAAGCAGTGTTATTAGCATCCTCATTTATAGACTGGGAAGAAGCATTTCCTCTCTTTTGGAATTTCTTTGTGGTCTGGGATTTTTAAATGCCATTACATATTTTAAAGTTATTTTAATAAACCAAACCCTTTTGTGTATCTGCCTGCTGCTGACCTAGTGTTTTCCGCCAACATTTGCACACATACTGTTTTGTGATGGTCTGTCATAGCTTCCCCATGAACCCTTGAAGAGCCTCTGCAGGACTTGATCCTGACACATCCTCAAGCAGCTGCCTTCTCTCTCGGCTGGTGAGACAAGCTGGTCTGCCCTTCAGCTGATGCTCCAGAGACCTAAGCCTGTTATTACCCAGACTTGGCCCCGATAGCATTTTATAAGTTGTACATTTCCATGAATGAAAGGAACAAAGTTACTATAGAAACATAATTACTATCCCCTGTTGAATTAGGATGCCTGCAATTATATAAAAATCTTGAAACCTTCAGTGAAAATTCTGGCCTTTGCTCTCTGCCACATTCATTGGAGACATCTGACATACTGTCTCCCTTCTCTGTGCTCTAGTTATCTCTGCGCATATAAAATATGACATACAAATATATTGCATTGTATCAACTACTATTTATCTAAGAAGCTGAACTTTTTTTTCGAGACAGGCTCTCACTCTGTCACCCAGGCTGGAGTGCAGTGGCACAATATCGGCTCACTGCAGCCTTGACCTCCCAGACTCATGTGATCCTCCCACCTCAGCCTCCCAAGTAGCTGGGACTACAGGCATGCACCACCATGCCCAGCTGATTTTATTTATTTATTTATTTATTTATTTTTGTAGAGACAGGATTTTGCCATGTTGCCCAGGCTGGTCTCGAACTCCTGGGCTCAAGAAATCTGCCTGTCTTAGCCTCCCAAAGTGCTGGGATTACAGGTGTGAGCCACCAGCACCCAGCTGAAGCTGAACTATTTACTTGGAAATCCTTGACACATCTAACCCGGTAGGTAGTGGAAATAAGGAAGAAGCTCAAAAGGACAAAGTCTTGCCCAACAGATAACAATAAAATGCAAGGGAAGTGACCCTGTGCCAGTTCCAGACCTAGGCCCTCAAAGAATCTGGTGCCTTCTGCTTTCACTATGTTAAAAGCCAGCTGCCATCTAAAGAAGTCCAATTGACTGGAGAGGCCATGTAATCAGGATGAGAAATTATAAATGAGAGAGAGAGAGAGAGAAAGAGACTCAGCCAGACCCCAGTCAGTACAACTTTTCCCAACTGAGGTACCAGACCTGTGAGTGAAGCCATCTTGAATCCTCCAGCTCCACTTGGTCACCTCAACCATTACCACATACAGCAGAGATGAGCTGTCCCCACAGAGCTCTGCCCAACTTTCCAACCCATAGAATCTTTGAGCAATAACATAGTTGTTTGGAGCCACTAAGTTTTGTGTGGTCTATTGTGCAGCAACAGATCACTGATGCAAATATAAAATAGTTTGAGTTTGGTGATAGAGAAAGGAAGAGTTCTTTTCAAGGGGGCATAGGAAGTGAGTGACTGCCAAATGCAGAACAAACCTGGCCATTGAAAACTCATCCAGTTGTTTGCTTCCCCCAGCCAGAGTGTAATCTCTGTGGATGGCTCTAGGAAGTGGTTTCCTCTGTTTGGCACCATACAAAAATCCAGAGAACTTTCCAAAACAGACAAAAGAGGCAAGAAGGGAGGCAATGAAATCCACATTTAAAAGTCATGATCATAGCCGGGTGTGGTGGCTCATGCCTGTAGCCCCAGCTACTCAGGAGGCTGATGTGGGAGGATCACTTAAGCCTGGGAGTTCAAGACCAGCCTGGACGACATAGCAAGAGGCCAGCCTGGGCAACATAATGAGACCTCATCTCTAAAAGTCAACATCTTCACAAGAAAGAAGCCCAAATAAAAATTCATTGGTGATACATTTATATTAGAGAGAGCCACTAAAAGTTGACCTGTTCTGTTTGTACTAACAAATCATGTAAGGGAAAAAGTGAATCAGTATCTCAGTCAATCAAGTTGTTTTAACTGAAACTAGCCTCTGAAAGTTTGCAAAAGAATGTGTGTTTGTCAACCCAGGAAGAATTTAGCACAATTTAACATCATTTGCAACAATGCATGGATACATTTATTCTTAGCCCTACTGATGTTTGCATCAACTGAATAATGCAATGCAGCCCAGCAATAATGCAATGATCCCATTCCTATGGGTCATTGGGTAAACCAGCTGTGAGACAGCTGGGACACAAGAAACGTATGCCATCAATTTCCATATATTACATCTCCAAAATGTTTTATTCCAGAATTTCATTTGTGTTAATAAATCTCCACCTATTCTACTCTGTAGAAAACAAAAAATAAGTGAGCAAAAAATAAAATATATTTATTTAAAAATATTTTTTCCTTGATAGATAATTAGAACTTAAATGTGTTGTCTGGTCACTTTATTACAATCCGTTCCACAGGGCAAAAAGGAAAGTTTGTACATTGTCTTTTGTTAAAGTAATTAAATGGATACTCTCTGAATGTCAAAAGACCTTTGCTGGTTTTTCATTGTCCATGGTTTTTAAAGTATCTTTAATTTGTTTTCTTCCTGTTTTGGCCTAGGAAGAAGTGTTGGTCTAAAGGAGAGATCATGTGTCTACTCAAAATCTGGTCTTTACATGAGGACTTGTTGTGATTCCAACTGTTCATTGTTCTATCTAAATGCCAACATAACCAAAAATAACTAAAAATGGAAAGAAAGAAAAATATCCCCCGAAAACAATAGTGGTTACATTCTAAGGTTTATTTTCTTCCAGATCAATGGAGGTTGTGGCTCTTCAAAGACTTTTTACCCTCCTGCAATTTGCAGTATTTTTTTTCCTCCTACATTGACTTATTTTTATCTATATCTGTTTCTGAAATAACTATGAATTTCAGCTCATTGCCAGAGTATGGTCTGTGTAAGAGAATTAATTTTAACTTGTGGCACCTTCAAATTAGCCAGACCACAGAACTGACCACCTCAGAGTCCAAAGTAAGCCCAGTCTTCTCTCTTCCCTCACAGTCTAGAAGAGAACTGGGACAACTTTCTCACCACTCAGTACAGCTCTGGCCAAGACTGTTGAAGGTTGTGTGGAAATCTGGGAACTACTTAGCCACTATGTGTCACCTCCTAAAATAGGTTGAAGTTCTGAGTTACGCTCAAGGACCCCCTACCCCTGTCAACACAAAAACAAATTTATTAAACTATTTTAATACATTTAAAGACAAAAAAGTAAATAATACCCCTGGAGTAAAATTCACTGGGGACAAACCTCAGCTTGTCTGTCGCGAAAATCAAAGAAAGAATTGCCTGCTTGCTTTGCCCATTTCTCTCTTTTTTCCTGGGAGCTCTAGGCTCTCTTGTGGATCGCTGTACCCCTTTTTGTCATCCCTAACTAATTGCATGTACAATCCTCCTTCTCCCAAATATGCCTGAACCTTGTTCTGACAAACTGTAATATGAATCTCCTGAATTTGGGGTTCATTCTCTCTTCCTCTGGGAAGGTTCCAGGCGCATCTGGTCCAGCTTAAGACATGCTGTTGGTTTTTGAGAACAATCAGCATTTTCTTTCCATTGTTGCACACAATCTGGAAATTTAAACAGTATGATCCCTAGAGTACTCTGCCAAAGCTTGCTTAGCAGAGAGATTTTTGAGCTTCTCTCCTCCCACCATCACCTCTGCCCCTTCCAATATGAGGGAGTAGATTCAATTTTCTTTTTGGTTTGTTTTGAAGAGCTATGCACATAGCTAATCACAGGGAGGATACTGAAAGCAACATCTGTGAGGTGCCCCCTGTGGGCAGTGTTACTGGCACTTAGTGAATAAAATCCAAGGATGCTGCTAAACATCCTGCAAACAAAAAAAACAGGGCTCCACAACAAAGAATTATTTGGCCCCAAATGTCCATCATGCTGAGGTTCAGAAACTTTGCCCTAAAGCATCGTTTAGCAGAATCCTAGGACCCACCGCAGACCTGCTGAATTTAAATCTGCATTTTTCCCAAGGTCCCTAGAGGACTTCGCTGCACAGTAAAGTTTGAGAAGCAGTGCCTTAGATCAGTAGCTCTCTATTTGAGTGCCTCACAATCCCTGGAATGCTCATTAAAAAACAAAGTGCTGTGCCTGACCCCTAAAGCTTCTGACTCAGCAGGTGGTGGGGGTGGGTTGGTAAAAATTTGCATTCTTAGACCAGGAGAGGCTACTGCTGCTTCTGCTCCCAGGACCACACCATGGGAACCACTCACTGCCCAACAAACCCAGAGTAAGGCAAAATATCCAAATCCCTTCCAGCTGAACAAATTGAGTGCTTGCTGACCACCAGAGTCAATGACAAAGGAACTACATTGGGGCTGAAAGACACATAGATGTTCTCTACTGGACTGTCCCTATAGTGTCAATAACTTTGCTCAGGCCCCCGAACTAAAATCAGCAGGAGTATGCCACATCTCTGCCAGCCTGTAGTTGCCTCAATAGCAAACCAAGAAAAAGACAAAAGTCAGATGGAAGCCATCAGCTATGAAGTCAGCTCCAGGATAGACACTGAGGTTAGATCTAGGGCTGAGCCAGAGAACCAGTGATGCTACTGAGAGCAAAGTTGCATGCTTAGGCCTTACAGGAGGAATAGTGATGCTCCCTTTACAATCCACGATGTGAACACCCCCTGCTCCTCCCAAAGCAAGTGCCTCCTAAGGGCTGTGGCATTTTCTTACCCACACAGGAGGCTGGCCGGCCGCTCCAGGCCTTGTTGTCCATACATGTGACGGTCCGCTCCCCTTTCAACGTGTATCCTGGTGAACAATAATACTCACACCGGGAGTTAAAGTAGGCACCATCTACACACTTAAACCCTCCATTTGCTGGCATGGCAAGGGTAGGACATCGCTTTTCTGAAAATGAGAAAATCAGATATTCAGCATTTCTTAGTTTTTGTCTATAGAGTTTCATTTCAGAGTCTAGAAACTCTGAAAGCATGAGGTGAAAAGTTAATTTAAATATAAGAAGTCCAGGCGCAGTGGCTCACTCCTGTAATCCCAGCACTTTGGGAGGTCGAGGCAGGTGGATCACCTGACTTCGGGAGTTCGAGACCAGCCTGACCAACATGGAGAAACCCCAACTCTACTAAAAGTACAAAATTAGCCAGGCGTGGTGGCGCATGCCTGTAATCCCAGCTACTCGGGAGGCTACGGCAGGAGGATCGCTTGAACCCAGGAGGCAGAGGTTGCAGCGAGCTGAGATTGCGCCATTGTGCTCCAGCCTGGGCAACAAGAACAGGACTTTGTATAAATAAATAAAACAAATGGCATTTAAGAAACAATGGATGGTTTTATGTCACACAGAAGACACAAAGTTTCCTGTCACACTGGCTTGGGTTGGCAACCCAGCTAAGCCACTATCTTAGGTTGAGCTCCCCAGAAGCAGATTCTGAGATACAGATTTATGTGCATGAGGTTTAGTAAGAAAGTGCTCCCAGGGAGACTAGTGAGGGGGTGAGGAAAGCAGAACAGGGAAGGGGAGAAAGCCAGGCAAGATGAGATCTCAGGCAAAGTCAGCAGCAGCCTGATCCCATAGGGAAGCTCTGGAGTGTGAATGACAGCTCATTCTGTCCTGCCCCCAGGCAAGGAAGCTGGGCTTTCATAATTCTTTATCAGTCAGCCATTGGGCAGCTACAGGCTGCTCACAGGAGATGCTTTCTCTTGTGAAAAGAGAACGAGAGTGAGAGAGTGAGAGAGAGAGAGAGAGAGTGAGTGGGATCAGTCCTCTGAAGGAGCAGTCTTCTGAATAAGGTTGAAGTTCCAAGTCTTTAAGAGCAAAGTACTCAGAAGCTGGGTACTGGATACATACAACTAGTAAAAGGCATCGAGGAGATCTGGGTAGAGCAGATTGTCCACTACAGTCACCCAGTTGCAGAGTCTGCATAGTCTTGATGACATGGCTGCAGCCTTGAAACCTCAGTTTCCCTGACAATGAAGTTAACATAATGGCACCCATATTGATAGTGTTACTGTAAAAATCAAATGTATGTGAAATTCTTGGCAAACCATAAGTGCTCAAAAAGTGGTGGCTGTTTTGAATACCAAAGACATCTAAAATGTGCTTCAACAATGCTGTACCACTTTCAATTTCCCAAATGAGGTATGACTTGTCATGAAGCTAAAAGCCAGCCCCTGAAATGCTGCTCTTCTAAGCTTCTCCCTTGAGGCACACTCACTTTCATAAATAAGCATCACTTCTTCTGTGACTCTTTGCTGCCTCCCTAAGCCCCACTCCTTGGGAGAACACTTTTTTTCTTTTTTTTTTAAGAGATGGAGTCTTGCTCTGTCACCCAGGTTGGAGTGCAGTGGCACAATCTCGGCTCACTACAACCTCCGCCTCCCGGGTTCTAGCAATTCTCCTGCCTCAGCCTCCTGAGTAGCTGGGATTACAGATGCACGCTGCCACACCCAGCTAATTTTTTGTATTTTAGTAGAGACGGGGTTTCACCGTGTTGCTCAGGCCGGTGTCGAACTCCTGAGCTCAGGCATCCCACCCGCCTCGGCCTCCCAAAGTGCTGGGATTACAGGCATGAGCCACTGAGCCCAGCCAGGAGAACACTTCTTTAATCTGCTACCATATGTCCCTGACTTTGTACCCTCCTTGTACTTATCTCCCAGTTGACACCTCTGCCTTACTAAAGCCTCTTCATGGCAGGACCCATGTGTGTCTTATTTGTTTCTAAATCCCCAACACCTCTTCAGGATCCAGCACTAACTGAACAAATGTAACTCATTTTCTGAACAATGATCTTCTCTCCCCTTTTCTCAAACAGCTGATCATATCATTCTCTCTGAGAGGAGCCAACTCACTTCCACCATATCTTAGAATCCCCCTGGTGTCCCCCTGATCATAAGGAGAATTTTCTCATCAATATTCAGTGAAAATCCTCAATCTCAGAGCAAAAGAACTTTGGCTCTGGTCATCCCTGAGGACCCAACACAGAGCTGGCCTACTCACGTTTGCAGATGACCTTGTCAGACCATCGTTTGTTTGACTGGCAGATCAGTAGGGAAGAGCCATGCAGCTCGTAGCCCTTCTGGCAGCGAATGTCGCACCTGGTTCCCAGGGCTGTTTTGTAGTATCCTCCTTGAGGGGCCCTGCAGTACACATCCCCATACTTCACCTTGATGGGGGAGCACCACGGGGTATCTACAAGTAGCAGAAACAAAAGAGGAGATAAATACGAAATGACACTTTCAGAAAATGTGTCCCCTTACTCTTACTGTCCCAGGCTGGCTACATTCCAAATTTTGGACCTTCAATTAGTGCCCCATGTTTTCTTAGGTGTCTCCGGGTAGGGAGGTTATGATTATGGGACTAAGTGTCAGATATATCTGAACGTGAATCTGAGTTCCTCTATAACTGACTGTGTGATCTTAGACAAGTTAGCTAACCTCTCTGAGTCAATATCTATACTTATGCCATAGTGCTGTTACAAGGACGAAATAAAAATTGCATATCAAGCATCTAGCACAGTACCTAGCATATATGTTCAATAAATGCTTGTTCTTTTTAGTATTTCCCTTAACTAGATACATAAGATTTTTTATTTTTATTTTTTAGATAATTCTTTCAAGGGCAACTGATGTCATACACAGCGGTAGGGATTCAATAATTGGTTAATTTGGATTTCGTCTGAGCCGTATGCACATTCTCTCTAAAATGTTGTAATACTGGCATTAATCTAAATGATGCTACAATTTCCAGGTGTTTGTAACATGATATAAATTTCACTTAAAGTCAAAGAACAAATTGCCCTCCATAGAGAAGTGTCCCCAGTTATGCCCCATTTACGTGACAGGGTGACACCCTCCCCAGATGGCAAAGTTGCAGGTGTTTTGATTTTGGTCTCATAGTTGCCCAAAGCACAGCTGGGATGAAATGAATAAATCAGAACCTCCCTGCTGTGCTTTTGAAATGTTCTCTTTGAGATCCATAAAATATAAGGGCAACACTAGCTCCTTGGTGGATAAGTTCCTACAGCAGCCACTGCCCCATTGTCCCACAATTGATGGGGAACAGTGAGGAGTTCCCTAAAGCCTGCCGGGCTCTCAATGCCATGAATAGGAGCCACTTCCCTGCAACTGCCTGGCTCATCACTCCAACCCAGCACCTGAGCTGTCAGTGAGTGAGGTAAGACCGCCATCATGTGGCCAGGAAGGAGGACAGACCCTGTTTTACTTTCCCAGGAATTCTCTTCTGAGGATATGCCTCCAACTGCTTCTCAGTTACAAAAACCAACAGTTCTGGCCACGTCTTATGCATAGACCACTGTTTTAGTTTTGCCTTCACATTTCCTTCAGCTAATACTTTCTCTTTTTTTTCTTTTTTAGAAACAGGGTCTCACTCTGTCACCCAGGCTGGAGTGTAGTGGCATGATCATTGCTCACTGCAGTCTCGGCCTCCTAGGCTCAAGTGATCCTCCTGTCTCAGCTTCCCAAGTAGCTGGAACTACAGGCACGCACCACCGTCCCTGGTCTAGCTAATACTTTCGTCATATAATGTTTTGCAGACAGCTGCAAGTGAGCCCTAAACTCAAGACTCAAGTAATCTTCCCTGGACTTTCTAGGTAAAGGTGATGTCCTAAAGGCTTAACCTAGAGCTGATTAAATTTGACCATGTGGATATAAATGGGTAGGAGCTCACACAAGGCCTAAAGAACTTCCTTGAATAAATTTTCCTTCCTCTAAGGGTTTTAATATAATCTGTATGTACTACATATATTTGTGATATACAGTACTCCCCCTTTGCCCACGGGGAATATTGGATGCCTGAAGCCTTGGATAGTACCTAACGCTATATATACTGTTTGTTTCTTACACAAACATACCTATGATGAGGTTTAATTTATAAATTAGGCATGGTAAAAGATTAACAACAACTAATAATAATATAGAACAATTATAACAATATACTGCAATGAAAGTTAGGTGAATGTACTGTCTCTCTCTCAAAATATCTAATATTTTGGGGCTGCGGTTGACTGAAGGTAAGTGGAACCTTGGAAAGTGAAACCGCAGATAAGGGGGAACTAATGTATGTATATACATGACCTGCATACTCATACATCACAAACTCACTCAATTAATATGAATATATGATGGTATTCCAAGCAAAAGAATCAAAAGCCATGCTTGCCACATACCAGGAGCACCGTAAATGTTGGTTACATTTAATTTTCTTTCTTATTTTACTTTAATTCAAAAACACTTACTCTGTGCTGGACACCGTGCAGGGGCCTCAGGATCTAAAACTAAACCGTCACTTAATAATGGCTTGTCTCTAGCTTTTAAAATTAAAAAAACTTGGCCAGGTGCAGTGGCTCACACCTGTAATCCCAGCACTTTGGGAGGCCAAGGTGGGTGGATCACCTGAGGTTAGGAGTTCGAGACCAGCCTGGCCAACATAGTGAAACCCCCGTCTGTACTAAAAATGCAACATTAGCTGGGTGTGGTGGCGTGTGCCTGTAGTCCCAGCTACCTGGGAGGCTGAGGTAGGAGAATCGCTTGAACCTGGGAGGCGGATGTTACAGTGAGCCAAGATCACGCCACTGCACTACAGCCTGGGTGACAGGGTGAGACTCCATCTCAAAAAATAATAATAAAAATAAATAAAACTTAAATTTTATTGTATGAAGCGTACAACATGATGCTTTGATATACTTATACATACTGAAATGATTGCTACCAGTAAGCAATTTAACTGACAATAGAAACAATGCCCTAAGAAAATTTATTCTTAAACATTCAGGGTAAGTTCTAGGGCAAGCACACATTTTGGCCATCTGGTCTACCTGTCACATTTGCAATGCTGTGAGGTGAGGATGGATGTGAAGAACAAGGACCTGAGGGCACTAGGCAACCCCTGCTGTAGATGTGAAGGGTCATCTGTGCATGCATGTGTTTTAGGAAGATTTTTCAACAAGGGACTCAAAGAAAAAAAAATCTAAACCCATAAATAGTTAAGAAGTTTTGCGAATTAGAACCTTTCCTTACCCAAAGCATCTGATTAACGTATTTGTGCTTTGCTTGATTGGTTAATTCCTGAGACTATGGAGATAGAAACTATAGGTAGGAATGAGTATTTGCATTCAGATCTCACAAAAAAATGTGGTATGTGATGGGAAGCACACCTGCACATAAGCACCAGGCACCAGTCATTATATTGGAAATATTGTTCACTTGTGTAGAAAACAACTGAAGGACATCTCCAGTCAAAAGTTGTCCAGTCCTACCCTGATTCTCCTGTATCTGAGACACATCACAACAAACAAGGGCCATGTCCTCATCCCAGGAATTAGGACAAATTTCCAGGGCAAAATGCTGCAGTGAAACTTTGTTAACCATTTTTTTTTTTTTCAAATTCTTCCTCCACTGTAAGAGGAACTAGATTCAGAGAGAAAGCATCTCTAAATTTACCTTCATTTCTCCCAGGTTTCCCTAAGCTTCAGAGAAATGTTTCACCAGTAGAAATATTTGTGGACATACTTACCTGAGTCTGGACAGAAGGTTCTTGTTTAGGCTTTTTATACGTGCTGGGGAGTGGATTGCTGGGAATATGTAGAGATGGAGTTCTTTATCATTAAGTTTCATTTGAGCAACATACTTTAACATACCGTTTCAGGAGCCATGCTGGGCTCAGAAAGAGCACGATGAAATGAGCTTATGAAAATCAAGTTTTCTCCTTCCCCATTCATCTTAGTACATTATCAGCACTTGGTCCAGATTTGACCTTAGGTGGTTTACTCTGGATGATTCTGGCTGTAATGTATGAATTAGGCTTGATTTTCACTTTCATCAGCTACAGCTGCCTTTGCAGAAGTGAGGACAGTAAAGAAACTTATGAGAATAAAATGACCATTGGGATGCTGAAAGACAGCATTTCAGAGATTTCCAATGCATTTTGCTTTATTTCCTTTTTTAAAAAAGGGAGTATATATATATATATATATATATATTTTTTTTTCCTTGATAGATAATTAGAACTTAAATGTGTTGTCTGGTCACTTTATTACAATCTGTTTCACAAGGCAAAAAGGAAAGTTCTCCTGGCACCAGCAGGTCCTCATTAGCACATAAGCAAAGCATTCACCTTTATATCTAGGGTGTGAATACCCGACTTCATCGTCTTCTAGTGGTGAGTCTCCCGATCCTACAATAAAAAAGAACAGAAACTGCAGCAAGAAAAGCCACATAGTATGGACACATATTTCAAAGCATTCCTTTGCCACAGACCATGCAGGAGGTGCTATTAGAATGCAGAGCCAAGAGCAAAAGCTTCTGTGGCCATTCATGAAGGAACAAACAGGAGATCTCTCAGAGTGAAACCGGCTGAGCTGAGATTGCCAAAAACCAAGCAAAATGAGCCTCAAACTGTTTTGGAATCACCATATGCCAAGTGAAATTCTGGAATAGGGAAACAGAGAGAGTCAACTTCACTCTGAGAAGATGCCAATGTATATGAATCTCATGCCAGGGGAGATGCAATAAAATGTGTGCATCAGACACAGTCCACAGTTTCCCCAGCAGTCAAAGAAAACCCAGTAGAACTGGGTGTTTATGGTACCTGAAAACAGGTCCATCTTGTGAAATAAATTTAAATGCAAGATAAGGAGGTAAATCAAATGTCTTATCTTGACAAAAGAAACACAAAGTTGGTTCTATATACAGCATTTGTAGGAAATGAAGACTGAAATAGACTATCTGTGTGCTTATTTAGAACCTCTCATGAACGTATGGCTCAAGTAAAATTTCTTTTTTTTTTTTTTTTTTTTTTTGAGACGGAGTCTCACTCTGTTGCTAGGCTGGAGTGCAATGGTGTGATTTTGGCTCGCCACAACCTCCGCCTCTTGGGTTCAAGGGATTCTCCTGCCTCGGCCTCCTGAATAGCTGGAATTACAGGCATGTGCCACCATGCCTGGCTAATTTTGTATTTTTAGTAGAGACGGGATTTCTCCATGTTGGTCAGGCTGGTCGCGAACTCCCGACCTCACATGATCTGCCCGCCTCGGCCTCACAAAGTGCTGGGATTACAGGCATGAGCCACCGTGCCCAGCCAGTAAAATTTCTTAATGAGCGTTGCTACCAATAAAAACCACGGCCTCAGAGAGAACGTCTGTGTATTATTTTAATTTAACTCATTCACAAGCTGGAGCTGAATGGTTTTTAGAATATTAAATATTGAATTCCAGTGAGCAGTAAATCCTTAATCCTTGAAGTGGTAGCAGATGCCAAACTTCAAAACTGTAATCTTAAATTCAGAGAACTTCCCTCCAGACTTCACAGTCTAATTAATGACTCGAGTTAGCTTTGTCTTGGTCACGCATTTAGTTGTAGTTACTTGCCACCATAACAGACAAGAACATCCTCCACTGTGAGGTTATTCAAATCCCCATGCAGCTAATGAGTAATGGTCCCTGTTCCACTTGTGTTCTGGATGAGAGATGTAGAGTGTGGAAACTGAAAGTGGAGAGGAGATGAGGGCTGGACTGTGTTCATTAGGAAAAGACCCACAACTACAGAAGCCCAATTCTGTATTTTCCTTTGCTGCAGATTTCCTCACCTTGTCTCTGCACACCCAGATGTGTACAAAATTACAAACTATTCATCATTGCATATAAAAAAATGAGCACTGGAACCAGACACAGTGGCTCATGCCTGTAATCTCAGAAACTAGGGAGGCTGAGGTGGGAGAATTACTTGAGCCCAGGAGTTCAAAAAACAGCCTGGATAACATAGTGAGAACCCATCTCAAAAACAAAACAAAACAAAAAACAATGAAAACCAGGAAACCTACCTAACAACATGAATCAAAGGCCTATGCTCAAACCCTTTGATCAAGTCATTCCACTTCTAGGAATCTACCCAAGGAAACAGTTGAACTGCATGTCTGCATGTGAACCTTCAATCATCCAAATTAAAAAAAAAATCCAGATACATGAGCAGCAAGCTTTCTCCCCCCGCCCAGCCCTCCAACACACATATACACACATACATACATTTTGCCCTCGGTTGTCATCCTGGTTAACTTGTCTACAGCATTTACAGCATTTAGTATGAATGACTACCCATTCATTTCATGAAGCTCTCTTCTGCAGTGGCTTCCAAATGACAACAGTTTCCCGATTTTCTTCCTCCTTTCTAAACAGACTCTCTGGACAGCACATCTAGATCAGCCTGCCATTTGGACATAAGTATTTCCCAGGAGTCCAGTATTGGTCCTTTACATATCTCCAGACTATTTTCCTGGGCCATCTCACTCCCATACTTGCCTCAAACCATTCCCCATGTACTGATGATAAATCCATTGTTTCTAGCCTTGAACTGTCTCCTAAGAGCCAAGCTAGAATCTTCAACTGTTGTCTGGATATCTCCACACTCACACTCAACCTGCTCAAAACCAGATTCCTTTTCTTATCACCAAATTTGTGCATCCCCCAGTGTTTCCCATTTCAGCAAATAACCATCTTCCAGCTAGTCTGCCACATGGAAAATCTCAGCCTTTTTTTCTTCTATCTTCTTCATCTACCACATTCTAAGATAGGAATTAACTTAAATATCCAACTACAAGAAATGGTCAATCATATTATGATCCATTCATAACATAATAATGTTCATTTTGAAGAAGTTTCTTAACATGGGAAAATATAGAATGCTGAATGAATAAAGAAAGAAGCATAACCCCCAAAATGCAAAAATGCATTAAGATTTTAAAATATGGCAAAGCTCATGTGTGAGAACAACAATATGGATGAATAAAACTAAAATAATATTGTGAGCAAAGTTGGTCCCAGAAGACTATATACTATATATACGACTCCTTTTTTATAAAGTTCAAAAACTTCTAACACTAAATTGTTGGGAAATACAAAGATATGTACGGTAATTTTTAACAAAGCAAGGAGAACTCTTACCCTTTCCTAATCTTCTCTTCTTGAACAACTGAGTTCTAAGGCCTTTAGGGCAAGGCAGACATCTGTACCAGAAAGGACAGGGAGGCATGGTAGGCCAGAGCAGGATGTCAGAGCCCAAACAGGGCATAGAGGGAAAACAGGGGCAAAGAGAGAATGCACATGGGCAGATAGCCCAGCAGGGGAATCACAGATTAGTAAGATAAGGAGGGCTTTCACATGGGTAAGGCGGAAGAAAGCCTGGCATTGGGTTGAAAAGTAGTTTCTAGATTCCCTTATCCCTAGGTTGTGAAAGGGCCTACTTTTAGTGATTTGGAAGGAATCAAAGGGAAGGAACTCTTTTCTACAGTTGTGCATGCAGAAAATAGGCTTCAGCAGATGTGAGTGTTGTCAACTGTGTCCACTGTCCCCTCATCAGCTTTGTGTGGTAGGGAGGATAGTGACGTTGGCAGTGGTGATAATCACGGCAGCAACAGTTTCCTAGCCTGAGTGATAGGAGGAGTTTCTGGCATCTGGACTGAAGTCATGGTGCCATTTGACCTTTAATGCAGACTTCTTGACTTCCATTGCTCCAGCCCTTCCAATTTTGTGAGTACCTTATTTCCTGCATTAAATCATTTTTTGCATAAAATACCTAGAGAGGATTCTGTTTCCTATATTAAACCTAACAGATATTTAAGCAAACCAATTAAGAAATGAATATATGGTTTTATAGCTTTCTCTTAGTAACTGGACACTACCCTAACACAGGGCACACTGCTTTCTACCCACAAGTCTTTTGTAGATAAGAGAGGGGACTTTTAGGTGAACATAGATGAGTAAGGAGGAAAAAAGAAAAAAAAAACCTACTGGAGTCAAACTTACTCTTTTTCCGAATTGGTCTATCTGCTAAGCTAAATGCAATCTGATTTCTGTGCAATTGAATTCACATGGGAAAGGAAATAACACACACTAAGTGCCTATGATATGTGTACTATGCTAGGCAATTTCTATGCACTATCTCATTAAATCTATACAATAACACTGGCCATTTGGTACTATTTTAGATTTATCAATAGGGAAACCAAGTCTCTAACGTCTTTACTTGTCCAAGGTTATGCAGCCAGTAAATGGTAAATCAGGGATTCGAATCCTGTCTGCCTGGCCTTCAAATCTATCATTCTTTTTTCACTAGGCCTTACTGCCTTCTGTGCCTACAATTTCAAAGAAATGAGATAGCTGGCTTTGGGATCACTGATAGGCAAACAGCAAATGGCTTCTTCAGTAGTGTGAGAACAAATATGCCAAGAGTGGGTCCCACAGAAGCAAAATGAAGAATCCATGTGTAGCAGAAGCTGCTGGTTGCCTGTTCAGCAGCCATTCTCCCCTTCCTTCTTACTAAAAGATCACAGGTTGTGTTCAGCAGCAATGTGTCCCTCCCCAAACGATGAACCATGATGACTCTTAAGTCAAAAAATTAATTCCCCTTTGCCAGGAATTGCTCCAGGGATAAGCATGTAACCCAATATTGGACAATGGCAAGTAAAACGAAGTCTGCTTAGGGGCAGGGGGAGGGAGCTTATGGGAAAGATTTTTCTCCCTGATAAAAGAGAAAACTGCGCAAGGAGAAGACTTTTCCCTCTTTTCTGCCTTTCAGCTTTGGAGGCTATTGTGTAAGGATAAACGTCTGAAGCTGGAGCAGCCATTTTGCAACCACAAGGTAAGATGTCACAGGACTAAAGATTTTCAGTTGAGGATGGCAAAGTGGATAGATAAAAAGAACCCAGGACCTTGGATGATGTCACTAGACTACAACATCAACCTTATACATCTTACCTCCACAATTCTTGTTAGGTCAACAATAAATATCCTTTCAATTTAAGCCACTGTGAGTAGCACTGTTTGTTACATGAAACTGTATGCATATAAACTGATACACAAATGAATGAAAACTTTCCTGCATATTCTTGATAGATTTTTTTTTTTTTTTTGAGACAGGGTCTCGCTCTGTTGCCCAGGAGGGAGTGTAGTGGTGTGATCCCAGCTTACTGCAGCCTCCGTCTCCTGGGTCCAAGAGATTCTCGTGCCTCAGCCTACTGAGTAGCTGGGATTACAAGCATGCACCACCACGCTCAGCTAATTTTTGTATTTTTACTAGAGACAGGGTTTCACCATGTTGGCCAGGCTGGTCTCGAACTAGTGACCTCAAGTGATCTGCCCGCCTGGGCCTCCCAAAGTGCTGGGATTACAGGCATGAGCCACTGCCCTCAGCCTTGATAGGTGTTTTTTAAGTGAAAAGAAAATAAATGGGCATTAGCTGCCACTCTCAGAAAATTTCCAGTTTATTTTCAGCCTGAGCTCATATATTAACTTCTATAAAAATATGATGACTAGTCTGCAAAATAGACACCCTGAAAGATACAATAAGCTCAAAGACAGACTCACTTATGTTCAGTAGACTGTACTTACTAAAGCAGCAGAGGAGCTTTATGTACATTGGGGAAAGATTTTCCCCACCATTAAAATTTTTCAAAAGGAAGAAAAATAGAGAAAGAAGTTGGGGAGGATGGGAGAAGGGAGGTTTCTTAGTAAACTTTCCTTTATTTATAAAAGGCTATCCCTCTAGAATTCTGCTAATTGAGGTTTTATTATGACATAACTATTAATCAGTCTACATATGGTTCAGATTACCACTCTGGAAAGAATGCTTCAGTGCTTCTTCCACACAAATACAAATTGTACGTTGGCTCAGAAATCAGAAACTCAGAGCCATGTAGGATTCTGTCTCTCAGCCATACCTGGAGCCAACTGCATTTATAATTTTGCTCTCCTTGCAAAAACTTTCTCTAATTCAACAGATTTTCAAAGAAATAGCCACTCTTTTTTTTCCAAAGTTCAAATTAGGGTCTTCCTGGCCTATGGAACCCCACCCATTCATTCTGAATGTCCAGATAGATAAGATCATCGAGGCACCAAAGTCACTCTTAAATAATACTTATTATATGTATTGAAATTACATCAGGAGACTAGATTTCTGAAGGCTGGTAGAGTGTTCCTGCTATCACGCCATAAGGTTTCTCACCGTAAGGTAGGGATGTGGTAGAGATTTAAGACTAATGGAAAACTTGGCAAATTTGCTAAAACTACATAGTTCTTTATTGATTATGATACCTGACCCAAATTGGTAGATTTGCTGGCTCTGTATTATATTTTTAGCTCAAAGTGTTCGGTTTATTTTTTAGTCATTTTGAAGACAGTTCTTCATTCTTTACATTTTGTTTCTCCCTTCATCATTATTCTAAACATAATTTTAATATTGTCAGAAAGAAGCATATTTAATAGTAAATTGCACCGTCAATTTTATACTGAAAGTCAATGGGAAAATAAAATTTACTTTGCAGTAGGGATTCTTAACCTGAGGATCATGGCCTACTACAGAATTAATGAAAGGGCTTTGGAGGGCCCATGAACCCCTTGTAATTGAACATGTTTTTTGGTACATGCTTTTGATACATGCCTTTTGGTACTAGCATGCTTTTTCTAGGGGAAAAAGATGTTAGCTTTCAGTAGATTTTAATAAATTTTAAGAGCCATGGTCTTACAGCATTCTTTATTGTTAAGCATGTTAGAATATTTACTGAAGAAGCATGTAGTGTCCTTCTTTTTGATATTTAACTCATTTTAGTGTTGGGGAGAGAGAAGCAAATATGTTTTTAAAAACGATAAATGCTTATCATACTGGTTTCTTCTAGATTAGTGCTGTCCAATGCAACTTTCTGCAATGATGGAAATATTCTTTATCTGTACTATCAAATACGGCAGCCACTAGTCCTATGTGGTTATTAAGCATTTAAAATGTGGCTAGTAAAACAAGAGAAGTGAATGTTTTTATTTCATTTAATTTTAGTTAATTTAAATTTACATTTAAATAGCCACATGTGGTTAATAGCTACCATACTGGATAGCACAGGCCTAGACCTAACTTTTTAAAAGTATTCTATGGAGATAAATCATGTCTATAAATTGCTCAGGGGTGGGAACTATGTCTAATTTACCTTGTATACCCAGTATATGATTTGGAATTGGTAAAAATGTTGGAGAAAAAAGAGAAAAATCTGCCTTAAATTTCTTGTGACACATAAATTATGTCCTCATGCTTATAATTTTGGATGGTTTTATTCTAATCAGTCCAGCTTCCGTATATAAATTTAAACTGTGACAATACTGCAGATTTGGATGTTTACAAAAGGGTATTTTGTACTATTGGAAGCCATAGGGTGTTTATTTGTGGGAGCCAGATGATTTAGTGCTAACAAATGATCTGCCAATGGATTACAGAGCAGCTGTGGTACAGTATGAAGGACATTTGAATAGCTTCTGAACAAAGATCAAATCCAAGGCATTGCCAGAAAAACATGATTTAAAGATGAAGGCAAAATTACGGCTGTAAAATCCTTTGTTAAATCAAGGTAGTGCCTTAAAGTACCTTCAGTCTTACAAAAGGCCCTTTAGAGAGATTAAGGGTATCTCAAGTTCCTCTCAATCAAACAACAGAGAAGAGTCTATATCTATGAGATTTGTAAGGTGGCTAATAGGGTGAACTTTTGTCTAATAGAGTGAATTCTAATAAGATTCACAGGAGACCCACAAAATTCTTAAAAGAGTTATATATGCTGAAATATCACTAGCTTGACTTAGGAAGGCAGAGACATTAAGGAATAAGGAGAGGTCTTTGATCCCCTACAATTATACTGTCAGAAAGCAGGCTCAGTGAGCTGCTTAGCTGTGAATAGATGCTATTTTTCTAAAAAAAAAAAAAAAAAAGGTGGGGGGAGTGAGTATATTTTGCATGTTGGTGGGAAATAATCACTGGGTGCCAGAGGGTAGACTCTGATATGCAGCTTCTAAGATGGCCCCCAATTATCCCTGTCCCCTGGCATTCATAACCTTTTGTAACTCCTCACTTTAAGTGTGGAATGAATTTATTAACTTGCTTCTAATGAATAAATTTTGGCAGAAGGGACACCATATCTCTTTTGAAGTCAAGTTATAAAAAGACTGTGGTGTCCATCTTGAATACTGTCTCACACTCTCTCTCTTGGATCACTCATTCCAGGTCAAGTTAGCTGCCAAGTCATGAGGGCGCCCTGTGGAGTGGCCCATGTGTTGAGGGACCAAAAGCCTGCCAACAATAACATAAGTAAGGTTATAAGAAAATCTCCCCAGCTACACACACACATAACACCCACAAGTCGAGCCATCAGATGAAACTGCAGGCCGAGCCATCAGATGAAACTGCAGGCCAAGCCAATAACTTGCTTGCAACCTCATGAGAGACCTTGAGCCAGCTAAACCATGCCCAGATCCTGACTTATAAAAATTCTAACATAATAAACAGTATTTGTTTTTAAAACAAAAGGAGGAAAAGGTGTAGGAAGAGTAGAAAGTACAAAAGGAGGAAGGGAAAAAGAAAGGGCATTTGCCTTAAAGTCAGAAGATTCTGATGTACCTCTCAGCCTTGGTTTAATAGTCTTCTCTTAGGTCACTGCGGTAGATACTGCTTATTCCTCAATCAGATCCCCTTTACTCAGGCTGGTGTGCCCATCTCCTAGCTGCTGGGAGCCTTTGACTGCAAATAACTCACAGTTGCCCTCTTCTCCAGAGAATTGTCCTCAGCTGATAGGAGCCACTTCTTCCTCCCCACCTGTTTCCTGGAGGCAGCCAATGTTTGATTGATATGGAGGAACATGAAGCCAGACGTCTAGCCCCCAAAGGTGAGTGGAAGTACAACCTTGCAGTATTTATGTTTCTAAGAACCCTGTGGTGCTAGAATTTACCTGAGACTCTATCCTTGCTTAGCTCTTTCTTGCTTCCCTTCCTCAATTATAGGTTTTTTTCCTGAGAGTATTCCCTCAACAAACCATAAGCTTTGCTTCTAGGAAACCAAGCTAAGAGAGCCACTGAGTCTCTCTAAGCCTCAAATACCCCAATTAGGCATGCCTCAACAGGGTTGCCATAAATTAAATGGCATAATATATATGTTTTAGTTTTACAAGTTTCTAATTTGAGGGTTCATAATCACATTTTCTACCTAATTCTGTGAGTATAAATTGAAGGCCTCCACATCCCTGAGCTGCTGTGTAAATGAGTTTCTTGAAAAAATGTAAAAATATGACAAACTTATATCTGGCATGATATACTTTTTAAAGTTTAAGCATGAAACATAGTCAAGAATCTCAGTGCTTCCAAAGTTTTCTGTGTGTTTTTTAAAATTCCTCTAACAATCCTGTATGATTTGTGATTTAGAAAATCTTTCATACACATATGTATATGTATTCATCTTAATAACCACCAGGAAAAGCCATACAGTCAATCTTTTTCAGAAAAATAAACTGTTGTCAAGTTTACTCTATGAGTTCAGATGATCCAGATAATAAAATTCGCTTTAGGAAAAAGTGATTTTTAGGCTCAAGACATTACCATAGTTTACACTTTGAGGTAGGAAAAACCCTGTGGTTCCCTATATGCCTTTATGACTTAAAAACATTTACAAAATGGGGACTCACCAAAAGTTATTTTATTGCTGAAAGGTGCTATTGCCGGGTCTCTTGTATTCTTGAAGCTCTTGTTAACACAGGTGAGTGTACAAACATTTCTAGTGACAGAAATGGGCTAACAAAGGGCCTGTCCATAGCTTGTGTGGACACAGGTACAGTGGTAACCCTTCTCTCCTCCATAGCTAAATCTGCAGGAGCTTCTTTTCTGGAAAGTCCTAATTTATGGGGGCTTTTGAAGAAGCCCAGAAGTCAGTTCCGCATGCCTGACTAGCAGGCAAGATCTATTCTGTTATATCTTGGCAAAGTTTCAACAGAGGAGAGATGTCCAGGAGTTGTGTGTAAAGGTGTATATGTTTGAAGGAGTAGAGCGAAAAAGAAACTTTAGCTTTTCAGAGCACCAGCTTCAACCCCAAGATGAAGGCTCAGAACAAGTACACAGAGAACCAGAATCTGTAAATGAGCATTCTTCCTTGGATTCCTTACATCCCTAAATAAGTGGCAGACTAACAGATAAAAGCGCAAGAGTAAGAAAAGAGGGGAAATACACAGAGGAAGATTCTTGTTCCAAATGGAACAAAGGGATCCAGAAAGATTAGTCTAAACCTTTTGCTAATCATGGGGAATGAACTGAAGAAAATGTTTATTACCAGTGCTTTTCTTGTGGGAGAAGATTCAACAGAATGTTCAGATGAAACAAGTTTATAGGACATATCAGACATTCAGCTTACCAAATCCCTGTCTTTACTACCATCATAAGTGCCTCAGCGATACCAACCATCAACTAAGAATAGTATGTTTCAAACTGTTGACCCCATTTAGTAGGTCATGACTAGTATTTTTGTAGTGAAATAGAATTGAAAATGTCAGGGTGCACTGCACATATAAAGAATAAACCTTACTTTGTACAATTTTTGTTTTTATATAGGTGTATGTGTGGTAGGGTATCCCCAGTTTGCATAGCACAGTCCCATTTTATGCCTGTTGTCCCAGCATTACTTTTTCAGCTTTACTGGGGTATAATGGGCAAAATTATATATATTTAAGGTTTACAACATGATGTTTTGAAATACGTATCCATTGTGATATAATCACCATAATCAAGCTAATTAACATATCCATCACCTCACATGGTTACCATCTAACGTTATTATTAATAGCATTCTCTTTCACACTCAAAACCTTCCTGATTTGTACAATAAATAATATATTCACTCTAACAATAGGTCACAGTAGAATATATTTCTTCCTGTGGGTCTTGTCAAAAGTATTAGAAAAACAGTGATTTAAATACTTTGAAAACCTACATTTGTTAAGTTAATTCGGTTTCCTCCCTCAGAATGAAGGAATCTGAAAATCTGAGAAAGCCTTTGGGGGATCGGTGGTAGAAGTCTACTTTTCTCTGATTTGTTCAGGGCATAGATGTTATATCCCATGAAACAGCAAGCAGACACTGAGTTTCCTCAACTGCTCATGGCCATCCTCTCTGGTAGGATGCAACTGAAAAAGCCCTGGGATTAAGTTCCAGTGCCATCCTGATTTGGGAAGCCACTTTTCTTTCCTGAGCCTCAGTTTGCTCATCTGTAAAATGGGACACCAGAAGCGTTTAGAAGGGCATAGTACCTGTTTTCAAATTATGTTACCCTAGAACACTCCCATCCTCAACCTCTAGCTGGGACAACAGCAGTCAAGCAAATCAAATTGCCCTCCTCCTTCTACACCTGGCAATAAACAAATTACCATGGCACATCATTTTAAAAATCTGCCCGGCTCTTTCATTTCCATTGCCTCTTTAAGTCCTCAGTGCAACCTTATAAGGCAGGTATGATTCAGTGACTAGAATGTAAACCTGGGGAGGGCAACAACTCTTTGACACTTCGTTTATGATTGTATTCTCAGCTCAGAGAATGAAGTGATTATCAGTTATAGGAGAACAAGGATTGAACTTTTCTGATTCTAAATCTCATGCAATTTCACAACTCCTTGTTTCTGTCTTCATGACTCAGAAACCTACCTGAAAGCCCTTTCCCTCCTCTCAGTTCCTTTCTTGTGTTTAAAGCTATTTCAAAGGCTAGCTCCCCCAGTTTATCTTTCCTAACCATTCCATTCACATTGATGCACTCTGTTCACATTTTTAAATCAGCACTGATTTTATGTTGCGTTGGATTTTCAGAAGCCATTTCGAGTTCTTTCTTCCCAGCTAGACATCAAACTCTTCAGGGAATACGGTCAGGGTTTGTTTCCCCTTACTGCCCCTGTGAAACTAACAAAGGCTCTCAAAAGTTTTCTTCCCCTTGAGACTTTAGCCTACACATTACTGATATGCTCAAGCTGTTCCATCAATATCAAAATGAGACATCCATCTCCCTCAGTGAAGGCTGTACTTACAGAAACAGATACTGTATTTAAGGCACAAAAAGCTGCCCAAATAAAGCTGCGACTGGTACGTCGTTCTTGGCAGTAACCCAGCAGTATAACTTACAAAATTCTGGCACATCTTGGCAAAACTGAGAGTAACTGAATTCAGAGAAGACAGAGTCTAAGAAAATAAAATAAAATCGCCACAGTGTGTACTGAGAATTGTAGGCAGCAAACTTTTAATTGCCAGCTGTAGATTGATATTTTAATATAGTACATTAAATGGCAGAGAGAGACAGAGAGAAGAGAGTGTGAAGAAAGATATTTCCAGAAAACAGCACTGAAACACTGAAATGAACATCATGAGAATGCCTGAAAGTGACAGGCTGCAGTCTGCTCAGCTGAAACCTAAGGCTTCTTCCTTATAAAACATTCTCCGGTTCCCCAACAGGGAATAGAACACGAGCACCCAAGAACAAAAACCTGGACTTTACTTGAAGTTTTTTACAGATGGCTATTTTATCCAGCTCTGCCTGTGGTGGGAGGTAGAATCATTTCTTTTCTGGGTAGCTTCTCTCTTGAAAGCACCGATTTCTCCATTCGGTGCCCTTGAACTGATAGTCACACAGTAGCTGTTGTCAGTTATTATTATCTTCACTGGGAGACTCAAGCTCTAGTGGGAAAATGAAGGTGCAACTAAGCTGACGGCAATTCTAGTTTTCAAAATGATCATCTGCAGGCTTTTGGCAATACCTGTTGTGTGAGGCTACACCCCAGCACACAATGCCTGGTGCTAGCACTTCCTAGGTGTGATAGACATCTATTGTGTTCCTCTCAAAGAAAGAAGAGCCTTTCTTTTGGAAAACTGCATTATTCCTCATACCTATGTGGTTCTAGTAGAGGTGAGTTTATCCTATCCCTTGACTACAGGAGCAATCATATGAACCAATTACATGAACCAATGAGAATCTTGGAAGGATTTTCCTCTGGTGGTAAAATGAGGAAGATGTGAGCCCTGAAGCTGCCAACGACAAAGATTAAATCTCATACAGAATGCTAATTCGAGAGAATGAAGCCATCAAAGAAAAGCAAAAACGAAACAGAGAAAGAGAGAAAGAGAGATCCCACAATATTTGAGCCCTTGGTTCCAGTATTGCTTGGCCCCACCAGCATACCTCTGCCCTAACATAAGATGATAAGCCCATCCTTTCTTCAAAGCTTTTTCGAAACTGGTTTCTGTCATGTGCCATCAAGAGTCCTAACTTAAACAGTAGACCATCAATTTACATTTGAATGAAATAGATGACTAAAACATACAGCATGACATCTGGTTTGAGATAAGAAATCAATCTCAGTGTATCATTTCCAATTCCCTATTTCAAAACAATACTATAGCTCAGACTTAACACTTTAAAATTAAATTAAAACATTAGTGAGCCATTCCATAAATTTAGTGGGACCAGCTTTATTTGCAATAAAATACATTAGATTAGAATAGGGGAAAATAGCAGATACTTATAATATACCATACATAGTAAAAGTGAGCATTGTTTCATGACACTTTTGTTTCAATTATACACAGACACACACACACACACACACACATATACCATATTTTATTGACTCTAAAACAATACTTTTTAACATTTTAATTTCCCTGAACCCAAGATGAGCTCTATAATCAATGGAATGGCATAGTTTAATTGGTATCATTTTTCTTTTTTAGTGATACCTAAAATAATAGTGACTGACGACTGACAGAGTTTTGGAGTAGATGGCATACTGTGTGCATGGTATGTGTGTGTTTTGGATTGTGATATAAAACATATTTCTTACTGCAGGTAGCAATCAAAAGAGTTTGAAAACAATTGTATTACACACCTTATCTAGAACTCCCAAGTTGATAATCAGAATAGTCTTTGCTGTACATATCAGCTAAGTCATTTACCCACTCTCATATTTACATAATGCCTTAACACACTAGTTTTTTACAGGGTTCCCCAAATGGCTTTCTTCTCATTGTGGAAACTTCCTGATCCTCATGGGGAAACCTCAGGCAGCAGAACAGGCAAGTGGAGATAATATGTTGCATGGATAGGCTTCTGGTGCTATCCAACGAATACCACATTTAGCCCACTGCCCAGCTAAAGAGAGCCCCACAAAGAGGCACAGCGTGGCTTGTAACCCTGCCAAAGTATCAGGGCACTGATGACAGGGGAGTCATGTGGCCTCTCACCTACAGATGGCAGCATCCCCAAAGTGCATTTATAAATCAGTTGCTTATAATTTGAAATTGGCTTTTCCTTGGAAACCACATTATCAGTGGTGATCAGGTCCCCTAGAGAGTCCATAAGAGCTGTTTTAAGCCATAATATAGTCAAACTCTAGATGTCCCTCTCATGCCCGCTGTCCCCTGCCCTGAAACACAGCATTCAGGTTCATTCTACTTCCTGTACAATCATCCTGCTACTTTTCAGTCTCGAGCTGCTGACCCAGACAGAGTTTAACAAAGAGGCTAATATGGATATGGATATTTATATGTGTGTCCTGTTTTCTGTTATTGAGAGTGCTGTGATCCAAGATTTTGAAGCTCAGAAATTCCAGATGCAAACATAAATTACCATTTTATTTCTTGGCTGCTCTTAAGGATGCTGCAACTTGTCAATACAGGAGCCTGCAGGCATGTTGGCCCCTTCCCAGTCCCTTGCTGGAGAAGGGCCTGCAGTGACAGGCTCCCTTTGTCCTTCCCCTAGGACCAAGGCAGGCTGTCTGCAGGGAAGGGACTGGAGGGGCTGGTGAAGTCCTCATTTGCAGTGATGAGGGCAGTTCTCAGAAACCATGGGCCAGTGAAAAAGGCAGTATGTGCCCTAAAGGGAACTTTGCCAAAAATTGAGTCTTTCTGAGCAATTTTCCAGCATCCTGGTGTGCAGATGAAAGTCCAGGGTAAGAAGGAAATAAAAGGTAAATTAAATGAAGTAGCAACTACTTCTCCAGCTTTTTACCATGCAGGAGCAGCTTTGTACAGCACCATCTTATCTGGTCTTACTGGCCAAGGTAGACACCAGTGAGTCCTAACACAGTCCTTACAGTCCTAGCTTGTAAGAGAGAAGAAATACCTACTATTTAGTTAACAGACACTACCTCAGGCACTGCCTTGGGTGATTTACATGAATTATTTAATTCAATCAAGGTACTCACATGAATTCACATGAAACCTATCCAAAAAAGAAAGGTGGGGAGGGGGGGAAATGCAAACACACTATTTTGCAGCCCTAACAAAACCTGTCAGTAATTGTTTTGTTAGTATGGGTCTTTTAATGTTCTTCTATGTGTAGTAGTCAAGTCACATTCAAATTTTACACAGCACAATCAAACTGGGTATGGGATCTTCATCATTGTTAAGGCTGCATTAGGGAAGTTAACACAGGGCATTTTTACAGCATGAATGCCAATGCTTCCTAGAAATTCCCCTCTTCAATGAAATTCTGAGCAAGGAATTGTAAATGAAAAATTAAAGCAGGCAGCAAATGGGAAACACCCTAGGCAGTCTTTTTCTCTCCTCCCTTGATGAACACCCAAAAATTTTCCTCAAATGCTTGCAAATGGCAACTTTTTGTCCCATTGTAAAATCTTGAACAAGTGGTAGGTCAGCCATCTCCACTGAGAATTTTCTAGTTTGTAAATCTGAAGAGGATAATTTGAGGAGGTACATATGTCCTTCAAACATCAAATTACAGATTGCTCTGGCACAATATCATGAAATACATTTGAAAGTAACTAAAGGTTGAAAATGGAATCAATTTCAAAGTCAAGCAATTAGGATCCTATTTCAGGCAGTATGGTGAGCCATGTAGCCTGGCTGTGCTTACATGAAAATCAATGAAAAAAATCCACTTTTAGCTTGCAAGAAAGTAAGAAATACTGTGAAAGCAGGATCCTGATTAGGTACCAGATATTAAGGCTCACCTTTTATTCTGAGGACAACTGCCAAAACTGAGCTTTAATTTCCATGGACTGGTGAGACCTTGGATACAGAAGACAAACTCCAGAGACTATTCAAGGTCATCAGTTTTAGAGGAGACTGCCTACATCCCCTCACCCTCACCTCCTACATAAAGCTGATATACCAACAGCCTATACTCTCAGTGTAAAGAGTGAAATAAATCCATCCCATGTATAGGGACTACAAAGAAAAGTTCTCATCTTGTACCCCAGCAGTGAGTGAAAGAAGGAAAATCCTTCCCCTGAGAATTAATAACCATATTATTATTACTATTATATTATTACTAAAATACCACTAACAATAATTAAAACCACAGTCATACCATTTCTGACCCATTAGTTTGGAAGAACTCTAAAAATATAACAAGATCAAGTGTTAACAAGGATGTTGAGCAATGGAAATACACATTGGTGCTAGAAGTTTAGATTGGTATAACTTCCTTAGTAAATAATTTGGCATTATTGAACAAAGTCAAAGATATGTATGCATATTATCCAGCAATTCAACTCCTAGGTACTTAGTCTAGAGAAATTCCTGCACATTGTTCAAGGGAGATAGACAAGAATCTTCCCAATAGCACTGTTTACAAGAACATAAAACTAGCAACAACCCAAAATGCACATCAAGAGTAGCATGGATAAATGATGGCATATTTACACAATGGGATCTTACAAGATAACGTGAATGAAAAAATCACAACTGCATGTAACAACATGAGCAACTCTTAAGAATCTAATGTTAAGTGAAGAAAAGCAAGCAAGTTATAGAAGACTATATTCAGCATGTGTCCATTTATACACAAGTCAAAAGCATGCAAATGTAAATAATGTTTTTTGTTTGTTTGTTTTTGGTTTTTTTTTTTTTTTTTTTTGAGATACAGTCTTGCTCTGTCACCCAGGCTGGAGTGCAGTGGCGCGATCTTGGCTCACTGCAACATCCACTTCCTCGGTTCAAGCAATTCTCCTGCCTCAGCCTCCCAAGTAGCTAGGATTACAGGCACGTGCCACCACGCCCAGCTAATTTTTGTATTTTTAGTAGAGATGGAGTTTCACCATGTTGACCAGGCTGTTCTTGAACTCCTGACTTCAGGTGATCTGCCTGCCTCGGCCTCCCAAAGTGCTGGGGTTACAGGCATGAGCCACTTTACCCGGCCGTAAATAATGTATTTTTAGAGATATAAACATATTCTATAAAGAAAATAATAGGAATGATAAATACAAAATTTAGGACATTGGTTACCTCTGAGGAGATAGCGAAAGGAAAAGAATCCAAAGGAAAGAATAGCAAGGACTACAGGGTAACGTTTTTGCTCTTTTTTTGGTAAGTTCTTATTAAACTGGCTGGTAAGTAGAGGTGTTTGTGTTTTGTTTTGTTTTTTTTTTTTTACCATACCCATATTATGTAAATATTCTTTTTTTCTACTCATTGTTTAATTTAAAATTTTTCAAGCAGAGCAATTAAAATATCTTTGATGCAAAGAGCTTGTTAGGTTTGTTTCTCATTTGTTTGCAATGATAAGAACATGTTTATCCAAGAAGTTATTAAAAATTACCATTTGGGCCTCCAACTAAAAGATATGCTTTGCCAATAAAATTAGAGAGTCTTAGATCTGGAAATACTCTTGGAAGACAATCTGATGCACGTGCCAGCCTCAAGTACTGAGAGAGTCCCAATGAAAACTCAAAAGTTTGGAGACAGCCTTCCCAGCCTACTCCCAAGCTGTTCTCAACATTTTACGTGTAGGAAAGTTGAAATTTCTTCCTTAAAGTCCACCTAAATATCTTTCTTGCTTTAATATTATATATGGGGAAAAGCCACAGATTAGGAAGAAGGGCTCAAGAGTAACGAGATCCCAGCTGGCAATTTTACCTGAGCTCAAATTTCCAGATCCAAGGAAACTACATCCCAGGGCCTTAAAGAATATAAAGGGTGGACGTGAAATTATTCTTCATAATCACTGAAAAATTAAGGGAAACCAAAGAAGTGTCAAAGGCTGTGGATAGACAATTTTCAAATCAGTAAAAATATGGAGTATGGAAACCATAGAAATGAAAAGTTTCAATTTTATCCTAAGCGTTATTTTAGAACAGATTATTAACAAAAAAAATAGGAAGAAATTTTTAGAATAGTGACAATTTGGAATCAGCCTTGGTTCAAAAATAGCAAATCAGGCCAAAGTAACCTCATTTCTTTGGTTTACCCAAGAGAATGCCTCCTCTAGTAAATCTAGTTTACATAAAGGTCCATTCAGAGAAATACTGATTTATGAATTGTATTCACAGAAAGCAATTACTTTTCACTTTTTTGAATACAATCCACAGAAAATGTTTCATCTTGTGACTCAGTACACACATATATTTATATGATCGAAAAATAAGTTTCATGGAACAATATTTAAGTATGATGCCCTCTCATATTTGCTATTCTATTACATTTGAGTGTTTAAAAAGTGCTAATCATGACCACTACAAGAATTTCACAACCCATTAACAGGTAACCTCCTCTCGGGAGATATGCTATAGGGCTCTGTGTCATTCTACCAGTGAAGGAAGAATTAAGAAGAACAAATCTGTAGAAGATAACCAAGCTGGGGAGGACAAGCTCTTAGTTTTGTTTCTCCCAAAGCAGAGTCTGAAACAAGGACTTGGGTGCTGTTGTTCATTTGGAAGGTGATCCCAGGAAGCACAGTGAGAAAGCAGGGGAAATGAGAAAGGAATAGGGGAAAAGCCCATAAAGATATGCTAATGAGCAGGTTACTTCTGGGGGCAACCTGGATTCATTCCCACTGAGGAGCCTCTGAGGAAACACAACCCAGGGACACGAAAGGTCGGGTATTTACCCACAGACTCCTGCCTTTTTTTTGGCTAAGAGCTGGCGGGGTGTTACATCTCCTACTCTTCCAGAAATTCTTGCTGAGGGAGCTCCCACAGGACTGGAGTAAATCTAAAGGCAAAGCCTGTAAGACATGTGGACATCTAAGGTGAGAAACTGTCAGCATGTTTGAGAACTGTCTACCTCAGCTGCAGATGAATCCAGAGATGGGCTTAGGGGAGATGGCACAGGGCATCAACAATGTTGGCTACAGATGGGCAAAACCAACAGATGATGAAACCATAGGCCATAGCTAGTTTGAAACCTACAAGGAGAAATTAAATAGAGATTATAAACGTGAAGTCTTGTATTTCTCTCCCTACACTAAGCTGTACACCCAGCAAGGGGGAGAGCTTCCCTGGCAGGCTTGGGAAAGAGCAGCCAGCTAGTTGCCCACATTGTGAGCCAGCAGGTGAAATAGTTTCTTAAAAAAGAGAGAGCAACAGTGGCCTGCAAGAGGACAGAGGCTAAACCAAAGAAGTCTGGCTTATCCTAGACTGAAGCAACCACACTGGAATAACAGACCATTTGGGCCAATTCTTTTTTTTTCCTTTCTTTTTTTGGACATGTTATAATTGTACATATTTATGGAATACAGAGTGATATTTTGATATATGCATACAATGCATAATGATTAAATTGGGGTAATTTACATATCTATCACCTCAAATATTTATCACTTGGGGCCACACTTTGAGAAGGACACAGACATGCCAGAAGATGCTAGAAAGAAAAAACAAAAAATGACAAACAGAGACTAGCTTTCATAGCAAATAAATAAGTAAACAAATAAATAAAAAGTTTGTTGAATGGTGAATAAACTTTAGATTTGTAGCCTGAAGAAAATGGAACTAAAAGGAAATAGAATCCCTGTGTTCTGATTTCTCAATGGTCATCCCATGGATAAAAATAGAGAGAGACTTACTTTGTGCAGTACCAAAAGTGAGAAATAAGGACAATGGCTAGATGTCATGTAGAGCTGATTTTAGCCCAGTGTGAGGCAGGGTATTCTAAGACTCCAAGACCATCTTGAGATTCCATCAAAGCTTACTGAAGCTGGAAGTGTTCCCATGAGGCCGAAGGATGCTGGCAAGAGGGGTGAGATGAGGGAAGTAGGGTGGGGCTCTACAGCCCTTTCCAAGGTTAAGATTATATGATTCTGTGAAATTGTAGTACCAAATAATGTCTTGCACACATACTCGGGATCAACTTTTACGCTATGAAAAAGCAACCTTTGGGGAGGGAGTGGTGTACAGAAAGGTGGAGGACAGGACGAAATAAGACTCTAAAGGTAAGAGAGAGAAATAATAAAAAGGCAGAGTGATGAATGCTCCCAAAAGATCATTTCCTTAGCTCTGGAGAGGAGAAAAGGATCTACGGCTTTCAATCCACTGCCAATCACAAACTTAGGTTTCTGCCTTTTCCCCTGCTGTAAAAGAAAGGTGGGGAGGGAGAAGAGAGAAGCCTCAGAGAATACCAATTTCATGTGTCTCAGATTCAATTCAAAGAAAGAAAAACAGGAGGTTTCACTGCTGTCATTTAGAAAATAAGCTACAGACTATTTATCACACATATTGTTGGAACCTTGGAGCACAGAAAATGATAAATGATGAATCCAGATATGCCCTGGCTTATTAGGAACACTCACAGTGACTATCAAACAAGCAAGCACCCTGGGGTGGGGGCTAAGATCACTGCATGATTACCGCTATGATTCTGGGCTGTAGCAAATGCTTCTTTTGAAGTAGGATTCTACAACACTGATGGTACAAACATTAGGCAGGCGCTGGGAAGCAAAAGTATACTGGAGAGCAAAATAAAAAAATGTTAAGAGGAAAATTATTTTTTAAGCTGGATGAGAAAGGTGACTCGTTGCATAATAAAGGACATTACTAACATATTAAGTTCTGGGGCCCGAGCAACAATCAGGGATAATACCATAAGCCACTCGTAATAAATATTTTATTTTTTAAAAAGTGCACAATTCAATGAACTGTTATAAACTGAACACACCCATGTAAGAGAACTCAGATCAAGAAACAGAACATGGTCAGAAACCTGCCACTATCCTGACGTCTATAGGCTAGTACAAAAGTAATTGAGGTTTTTTTTCATTGTCAGTGGCAAAAACCGCAATTACTTTTGCACCAACCTAATGCCATCACAAGTTGGTTTTGGTTCATATACTTATAAGGTATTGAAAAACATTTGTGAGTGAATTAAAAACTTTAGTGTGGGCCGGGCGCAGTAGCTCACGCCTGTAATCCCAGCACTTTGGGAGGCCGAGGCGGGTGGATCACGAGGTCAGGAGATCGAGACCATCCTGGCTAACACGGTGAAACCCCGTCTCTACTAAAAATACAAAAAATTAGCCAGGCGTGGTGGCGGGCACCTATAGTCCCAGCTACTCGGGAGGCTGAGGCAGGAGAATGGCGTGAACCCGGGAGGCGGAGCTTGCAGTGAGCCGAGATCGCGCCACTGCACTCCAGCCTGGGCGACGGAGCGAGACTCCATCTCAAAAAAATAATAATAATAATTAAAAAAATAAAAACAGTGTGATATTTCAGAGGTGAGACTCTGGGAACAGCACAGGGTCTTTCTAGAAGACTAGGGTAAAATAATGGAGTGAGGTGCTAAGAATCCTCATCTAGCTCTGCTACTAGCTAGCCATGTGACTTTGGCTAGCCCCATCACCTCTCAGGAGCCTTAGTTTCTTCCTGTTTAAACACAGAATTGGTATATTCTATTAACTACTTTTAAAATTAGAATGCAGGCATTGCATCTGAGGGAAAGACTTGATTTCTAGAGCGTGAGCAGGATACAGATGAGATTAGATTGACAAAATAACAGAGTGGCTGGAAAAAAAAAAAGGAGAAAAGGTCTCGTATACCAGATTTGGATGCTCTAATTGAAAGCAGAATGGCTTTTAGACTTCAATCCTGATTTATATTACTGAAGTGTTTTTATGAGTTAATGATGAATTACATGTCAACACTGTTTATTCAAAAGAGAAGTCTTCAAAAGAGCCTATTAATTTGGGGGATTTGGCTTTTGTTGATGTTTTGAACAGAATGTAGATGTTAACACAAATGTTTTCCAATCCTCAGTGTTATTGCAATTAAGCTGAAGTCAATTTCAGATGTCTGCTCAAAATAAGAATGTGTGGCTGGTTCATCTGTGATTAGAAATAGCTTGGATAGAATAGAAAGCTTAGCCAAACACCTGAGCTATGGCCACCTTTCATGTGACTTGTGTGGCTCATGGGTCTGCTGCAGAATGTGAAATCACTTGTCTCTACTGGGAAATAAGCCATATAATTCCTCACAATTCACTCTTTTATAGATGACTGGGTATCATTTCACTTTTTAAGACTGTTTAATGTTTGATGATACCAATACTAGGGCCAAAATAAAAGCAATTTAATGAAAAGTTTAACAATAGCCTCATCTGAAAGATCATCTTTTACTGAATCTCCCTCAACTCCACAATTTCCATTTCTCAGACTACAAGCAGGATTGCTTGTTCACTTTTGAAATAAGCTATCTAATAAAGCGGAAGAAGGACACTGTCCTAGTCCATTGTCTGTTGTTAAAATACCACAGACCAGGTAATTAATAAGGAGGAGAAGTCTATTCAGCTCACAGTTCTGGAGGCTGAGAAGCCCCAGAACAGGGCACTGGTATCTGGTGAGGCCTTAATGCGGCATCATCTCATGAAAGAAGGGCAGAAGGGAGTACATGAGACAGAAAGGGAAAGAGGAGGCAAACTCCTCCCTTTTATCAGGAACCCATTCTCGAGATAACTAACAACCCACTCCTGCTATAATGGCATTAATCTATTCATGAAGGCAGAGCCCTAATGGCCCAATCACCTCTTAAAGGTCCCCTGTTAATACTGTTACTACAGCTATTAAATCTCAACATGACTTTTGGAGGGGACAAACATTCAAACCACAGTAAACATACAGCATTTGATGCCTAATCATTCTGCATTGTTAGGTTCCTTTCATTATTAACATAATTATTGACATTAGCTCATTTTAAAAAGGCTTTCAAAAATGAGCTAATGTCAATAAATACGTTTTTGGATGGGACTGAATTTACTTAAAGGAACAAATGTAACATATTTGTTCCTGGTACAAATATATCATCCCTCTGAACTTTCACAGTGACTCTATAAGACTATTACTCCCCACTTTTTAGATCGTGATTTTTTCTTCTCTCATCCTAGTAGATATAGCTTTAGAAAACAAAGTGTTTTCCAATGATAAACAATCCAATCCTTTCTCTAAATTGTAATAACTATAAAACCTCACACAAAAGACTTTTCACCATCTGCAACAGTCAAAAGTTATTTATCCAGGTCTAACAATATACTAGGCATCATAGTGAAGAAAAAGTAGAAAATAAAGAAAAGAAGAAACAAAGGGAGAAAGAAAGAAGGAAGGGAGGAAGAAAACCACCTATCTGACTACCATGAAAAGGATAATGTAATGTTAAAAAAAAAAAGGTCACAATATTCCAATTCTGGGTAAGATGCAGTAATCGTACTTCACCCTGTCTTTCCTACTGAATGCAGCTGAAAAACCTGAACAAAGTGCATCTGAACAGCTATTTGGTGATTCTGAAAAAGTAAACATTAGCAGGCAGACTAAGAATTTGGGGCCGGGCATGGTGGCTCACGCCTGTAATCCCAACACTTTGGGAGGCCGAGGTGGGCGGATCACGAGGTCAGGAGATCGAGACCACGGTGAAACCCCGTCTCTACTAAAAATACAAAAAATTAGCGAGGTGCGGTGGTGGGTGCCTGTAGTCCCAGCTACTCAGGAGGCTGAGGCAGGAGAATGGTGTGAACCCAGGAGGCGGAGCTTGCAGTGAGCTGAGATCACGCCACTGCACTCCAGCCTGGGTGACAGAGCGAGACTCCGTCTCAAAAAAAAAAAAAAAAAAAAGAATTTGGGGTAACACTGAATTGGTGTTGCTCTGGTATCCCAGGACTAGACTAAAATCAGCCCAAACACAGAAGTAGACACTGGGTACAGAGAGAGTTCCAGGAGAAGCCCTCTATCTCTGACTCTAAGAGTGGAAAAGAAGAACTGTAATGCTTCAGAGAGAATGAAGAAAATTCCCTGGTTTTCTTTAATGTTCATTTTCTCCATTATTTCATGACCCAGCCCCCATATAACCCTGTGGTGACAGTGGGCAGGAGTGACAGCAGTGGCGACTACAGCAATTGTATAGCAAACTCTAGATACCTAAAACTCTGGGAATGGGGATTTTTTTCTCTGTAGAGAAGATGTGGTCTTAAGAGGGTAGGAAGATTCCCTGTGACTTTTTGTCTTTCTTGGTCTTCCCCTTGCTCAATAAATTTTTTTTTCAATCTTCTTTTTAATCTTGGTTTTTTCAGGGAGCTGTGGGACAATATCCATATGTTTAACATTTCAGTCAATAGAGTTCAAAAAGGAGAGGAGAGAGAGTACAGTGAGTGGGATAAAACAGTTCTCAGAGGGGAATTTATAGCATCAGATGTTTATATTAGAAAAAGGAAAAGGCCTCAAAACAATACCTTAAGCTTCCACTTTAAGAAACTACAGAACAAAACAAACCCAAAGCATGCAGCAGGACATAATAAAAATAATAAAGGCAAAAGTAGAAATTAATGAAACAACACAATGGAAACAATCAAACCAAAAGCTGTTTTTTGAAAATATTCATATCATTGACAAAACTCAAGCAAGACTGACAAAGAAAAACAAAGAAAAGAAACAAATTACCAATATTAGGAATGAAACAGAGGGTATCACAGCAGATACTGTGTATAACTCCACACATAACTTTGACAGCTTAGATGAAATGAACCAATTCTTCAAAAAGCACGAACTATCAAAACTCACTCAAGATGAACAGATAATCTTCCTAAAAATAAATCTCCAGGCACAGTGATTTCACTGGTGAATTCTATCAAATATTTTTAAAAGAATTCTACAGAATGTCTTCCACAAAATTGAAGTGGAGAACACATGTCCCAACTCATTTTACAAGGCTAGCATTACTCTGATGCCAAAACCAGATAAGGACTTCACATCAAAATAAAACTACAGGACAATATCAGTCATGAACACAGATGCAAAAATCCCCAACAAAGTATTACCAAATAAAACACAACACTACATAAAAAGAATAATACGCTAACACCAAATGGTACATATCCTGACAATGGAAGCCTAGCTTAATATTCAAAAATCAATTAATCAATGCAACCCATGACATTAACAAACTAAAGAAGAAAATCCAGATGATCATATCAATTAATACAGAAAAGGAATTTAACGAAATTTAACATCCATTCGTGATTTTTAAAAAAAAATTACAGCAATCTAGGAAGAGAAGAGAATGTCTTCAACCTGATGAAGGGGATCTACAGAAAGCCCACAATTAACATTATACTTTACGGTGAAAGACTGAGGTGCTTTCCCCCTAAGACTGGGAACAACACAACACCCAATTTCACTACCCTATTCAGCACTATACAGGTAGTCCTAGCCAGTGCAATAAGACAAGAAAGAAAGAAAAGATACAAAGATTGGAAAGGAAGAAATAAACCTGTCTCTGGCCAGGCCCGGTAGCTCCCGCCTGTAATCCCAGCACTTTGGGAGGCTGAGGCGAGTGGATCACCTGAGGTGAGGAGTTCAAGACCAGCCTGGCCAATGTGGTGAAACCACATCTCTACTAAAAATACAGAAATTAGCCAGGCGTGGTGGTGCACACCTGTAGTTCCAGCTACTCAGGAGGCTGAGGTGGGAGAATCACTTGAACCTGGGAAGTGGAGGTTGCAGTGTGCCGAGATTGTGCCGCTGCATTCCAGCCTGGGCAACAAAAGGAGAGAAGAAAGAAAGAAAGAAAGAAAGAAAGAAAGAAAGAAAGAAAGAAAGAAAGAAAGAGAGAGAGAGAGAGAGAGAGAGAAAGAAAGAAAGAAAGAAAGAAAGAAAGAAAGAAAGAAAGAAAGAAAGAAAGAAAGGCAGGGAGGGAGGGAGGGAGGGAGGAAGGAAGGAAGGAAGGAAGGAAGGAAGAAAGGAAAAACCTGTTCCTATTCACAGATGACATGATTGTCTATGTAGAAAATCTCAAAGAATCGACAAAATAACACTTGAGGTTAGCAATATCACAAGATACAAAGTCAAACCACAAAAATCAATTGTATTTCTATATACTTGCAATAAACTATTAGAGAGGAAAGTTAAGAAAATAAAAACATTTCCAGTAGCCCCATAAAACGAAATACTTATAAATCTAACAAAACATGTATGGGATCTGTATACTGAAAACTAAAAAATGTTTGTGAAAGAAATCAACTAATATCTAAATAAATGGAGAGATGTACCGTATTCATGGATTGAAAGATTCAAATATTAAGGATATCAATTCTCCCCCAAACTGATCAGTAGGTGTGACATAATTGCCATCAGAATACTAGCAAGGTTTTGCAGATATAAACAAGCTGATCCTAAAATTTATATGAAATTTATAGCCAAAACAACTTTGGAAAGAAGAATAAAGTTAGAGGAATCACACTACCCAATTTTAAGACATATTACAAAACTACAGTAATCAAGACAGTATTGGTATTAGTGAAGAAATAAGCACATAAACCAATGGATCAGAATAAAGAACCCAGAAACAGATCTGCACAAAAATTTCCAATTAATTTTTGAAAATGGTATGAAAGCAATTCAGTACAGTTTATTACATGGCAAGTACACCTCAAGTAAAAAGTCGTTTTTAAAAACCCTGTGTGTTCTTCTCACAATTTTTTTTATTCCAGAAATTTCAGGAATGTTAAATGCATGAAGAGGGGCCTTTGGGATTCACAAAAGTGGGAAATTATTTGGCACATTTCAGCTGTTCATCCAAGCTTTTTTTTCCCCTAAATTTAGAAACTAGATGAAAACTGTTCTGTTACTTCTCATGTAATCAGTATCCTTATTAAGCACTCAGCATTGAATTTAACATTAGGTCTTGAGAAAAATAATATATGATAATATGAAGTAATACATTTCAAACTTTACCATTGCTTACAAATGAATTCAAAGAAAAACATCAAAGTCAAAGTACATTTCTTACATATCAATAGTACCAAAGAAGACTAAAAGCCCTCTGTTACAGGCTCAAATGATGCAAGTTCCTTGAAATGAAAGGACATCAGGACACTTGAGGGCAGAACAAGTAGGCAGTGGGAGATTTTTTTAGGGAGGCCTAAAAACCAGCCTGGTTTGGAAAAGCATAGTAGGAGACACCCACGTCCACTTGAGCTTACAGTAAATGATCTGCCTCAAATTGCCAGTGGCCAGTGGTTACTTAACGGCCATGGCTAGCAATTTGCGGGTGTCTGTCACATAAAGTCCAGTGAGAGAGACAGAGAAAATGGCTAGTCAGCCCTCTACAAGGAGCAGAAATGTGTGCAAGTTGTTTTGTGGGAGGTATAACCATACCTTACATTTGCACTGTATATTACAAATCACTTCCCTAAAAGAGCAGGTGGCTTTGTTCACAGTTGGCAGACGAAAGCAGAAGTTGCCTGAGTTTAATGCAGTTAGCAGGTGGATAATAATATTGAACATCTTTGGTTTAAGTATCTGTTCAAATATTTTGTCTGCTTTAAAAATTAGGTGGCTTTTTTTCTTGTTATTGAGTTTAGAGAGTTCTTTATATATTTCTTTTTACTTTCTTAGTGGGGTCTTTGGAAGAGAAGTTTTTAATTTGAATAAAGTAAAATTTATCAATTATACCTTTTATAGACCATGCTTTTGGTGTCATATTCAAGAAATCTCTGCCTAACTCAAGTTCACAAAGATTTCCTCCCATGTTGTCATCAAGAAGTTTCATATTTATAGGCTTTATATTTAGGTCTATGATCTATTTTGAGTTCATTTTTGTTTAATAAAGTCTTTGCCTTTGATAGTATCAATAAGCATTGGAAAATGAGCCTTTGATATTCCCAGGGATGCTGATTTACTCACTTCTATGAACTTTCAATGAATCTGCATATGCCACATTCTGTAGCTAAACAGCCTAATACACTTGGCTAGCAACCTGAGGTCCAGCATCTAATCAGAAGGCACCCAGCAAACATCCTGGAAAATTAAACTCCCATCTCCAATATGCCGTCCCAAACCAGCTCTGTAGTGGATTGCCTGCACAGTGGCCACCGACAATTCCTCCCACCCTGCACATGCATATAAGAGGTAGACTCCATCCACTACCACCACCATCCCAAATATGGGCCTGCCTTGTGATTTTCTTTGACTAATAGAATGTAACAGAAGTGATGCTGTGACAGTTCTGGATCTATGCCTTAAGTGTCCTGGTAGCTTTGGCTTTTGTCCACTGGGAGGCCAGCTGCATGTAATGCCAGCTTCCTGCTGGAGAGTAAGGCAACACGGGGAGATGGAAAAGAGCTAAACTATGCAGACTGCAGAGAGACAGAGAGAGGGACCAGCCATCCCAGCGATTTCAGTCATCCCAGATGAAGTGTCAGACACAGACACATGAGTGGAACCATCTCGGATCCTCTAGACCCAGATGAGTCACTCCAGACAACACCATGTGAACCAGAGATGAGCCGTCCCCAAAGTCCTGCCCAAACTGCGGGATCATGAGTAAATACATAGTTGTCACTTATTTAAACCACTAAGTTTTGGAGTGGTTTCTTATGCATCAAAAGATAAGTGAAACAACCTCCAAGTGTCCATCATAGAAGCCTTCTTTACAGTTCATTCAGTGACCTAGAGAGTTCTATTCAGCAGGAGTCAATTCAGCAGTACAAAGAACTCTGGACCAGAAACCAAAATCCTGGGTTAAGTTCCAGCTTAGCCATTGTCTGAGTTCCCCCAAAAGCACACTCTAAGACAAAGTACAAGTAGTTCATTTGGGAAGCAATCCCAGGAAGCATAGCGATGGACTAGAGCAGAGAGACAGCGAAGAGAAGAAAGACAATAAGGGTACTGCTCACTGGGCAACTGCTGTGAGTCACTGTTGTGGGCAATTGGGGCTCCATCCTACTGGGGACTCTTCCTCCCTCTCTGGCATCCAAATACTACCGTTACATAACTTCTTTCCCCATTGAGGCTACACTTAAATGTTCATTTTAACTTTATTTCATCCAGAAATAAATGGCAGTAGAATGGCTGGCTGGTGAGAGAATGATCCCTGCCAGACATGAGCTCTCAGAGACAGCCTTGCTTCCACAGCTGTTTCATCAGAGGCAATATTAGACAATATTCCATCCTCTTATTCAAACTCTTCTATGCAGACCCCAAAAGGAAGACCCTAGGCAGAGTCCATGGCACCCATAATCCCCAGGCCCTCTGTCTTTCATTAGCAAAGACAATTAAAACAGCATGTGGCTTGTGAAATATCAATTGTGGTCCTACTTTACAGAGCCAACAAAAATAAACTTAAAAGAAAAGCTTTATAAATGAAGGCATTACTCTGGTCCAAGGGGAAAATAATATTTTTCCAATTTAGTCTCCTTCTATTGTTAAATACTACGAAGGGCCAAAGTGTGTCCCTGCCCATTGCCCAGAGATGGGAGAGAGGAGAAACAGAAAAAAGACAAACACCTAAATCTGAGGAGGTCAGCCCAAAGCAGGGGACTTCAATAAATGCCAAGTCCTGTTCTCACCAAGGGGCATTCACAAAGCTCTGTAGCCTGACTGTCCCCAGTCAACACAGACAGACAAAAAGAGGGCTAGCCTTTAAAGTAAAACCAGACAGTGGAACAAAAGCAATTTGTGATGTGGCATGTGGTCCTTCAAATGCTTAACTCTCCTCTATAGAGGTCAAATGGGACACAGAGAAAATCTAAGAAAGGAAAGGAGGATGCAGTAAGACTTTCAGCAGAAGACTCCAGACCAAGACACTGGCGGAGGCCACATGGCCTCAGAGAGCTATGAGCATGGGAGGGAGACACTGAGCTGGAGAAGAGCTCTCTCTTGCATCAAGTTCACATTTGAGGGTTATCAAATTGCCTCTGTTCCCTGGCAAAGGAGATGATTCCACTCCTTTACAATTTGGTTCAGAAGGCAAAAACAAATCAAGAACCCATCCATCCACATCAGCTCTTGAGGCTTCAACTCCATTTAAACAAAGACAGAGTAAAGATCCAGGCAAGACTATTTCAAAGGTCTACCCCATGTTCTGAACACCTGCCCAATAGAACAGTCTGCAAACTTTTAAAACAGTGTTTTTCAATGTGGGCGCTATGGGCATTCTAAGGGAGCCAACTCTTTATTGTGTAGGCCTGGCCTTCTCTATCATTATGACAACCCAAATCACTACCATATATTTCCAAAGTTCCCATAGGCAATGGCATGGAAATTTAACAAAGACATCTTAAATCCATTTATGCCCCGCCCACACATACATCTGTGGGTATTTTTTTCTTTATAATTGAGGTAAACATATATAGTAAAGTGCACAAATCTTAAGTGTATACAGCTCAATACATTCTATGTATGTGCATACCCATGAGACCTCCCAACCCAGATCAAGATACAGAATACTGTTGGCACCCTTGAAGACCCCCTTGTGGCCCCTCCCAGTGGCTACCCCATAAAGACAACTGCTATTCTGACTTGTAACACCATGGACTAGTTTTGCACATTGTTGTTGAACTTTGTAGAAATGGAATTGCCATATGTACTCTTTTGTGTCTGGTTTATTTCACTGAACATTATGTCTGAGATTCATCCTTGTTGTTACATGTAGCGATACATTCCTTTTTTACCTTTTTTGTTTAAGAATCGTAAGCACAGAAAAGTGTCCAGAAGTTTATATCAAACTACTGAGTGGCAATTTCAGAAAAAGAGAATGGAATCAAGAGGAAAATGAAGGGTGGGCCTGCTTTCAACTTTTTATGCCTCTATTTGAATATTTTCATAATAAGCATGTTTTACTTTTATAATTTTATTTTAAAGAAAGGGACTCACTCTATCACCCAGTCTGCAGTGCAGTGCATGATCATGGCTCACTGCAGCCTTGACCACCTGGGTTCAAGCGATCCTCCCACCTCAGCCCCTGAGTAGCCGGGACTACAGGTGAGTGCCAGCACACCTGACTAATTTCTTTTCTTTTCTTTTTTTTTTTTAGAGATAGGGTCCCAAGATGTTGCCCAGGCTGGTCTCAAACTCCTGGGCTCAAGCGATTCCCTCGCCTAGGCCTCTCAAAGCGCTGGGATTACAGGTGTGAGCCACTGTGCTCAGCCTATATATATATATATTTTTTTTTTTTTGCAAAAAATTTTGGAAAAAAAGTGGTCAGCCTACAATTTTTGAAAGCCTTGTTAAAGTACATTCATCAGAGGATACTTTCAGCTCATCTGCAATATCAAATGGGCCATTTTATAGATATGTGTAGCATTCAGACCACCAAGCCAAGAAAAGTAAACGATAATATCTATTTTCTGCCCACCAAAAACATAGAAATGGAAGTTGTCAGTTGTCTCATCTATTTTCACTGAAAATCAAGGTCTGCATGGCTTTCTCAACCCTCATTCCTCTCCTCAGCGGCCAGCCCATGGAGGAAGTAGAATAACTTAGTGCTTCCTCCCAACTCACCCTCAAGCCTCACTATCACTGAGAATTTCAAACTAAGTGACAACACAGCAGTTACATATCCTCACAGAGTAAACACTAAAAAGTGTTCACACACAGACCCATGGCTGTGACACCACTAGCCATGGAAGGCAAAGGAAGAAGGTCTGGAATGGGAGGGAGTGAGCTGAGCTTTGAGAAGGAAGACACAGCCTCCTCATGCTGAGAGCCATAGCTTCCCTCCTATCTGAATGTGTCCTGAGGCTTCCCATGGAGAAAAGGGTCACTCACTCAAATGAAAGCCATTTGGACTTGGCTGGCCTGAAAAGATGAGTTTGGAATTTGGATGAGGAAATTTTACAGAAGAAAGTATTCCGAAAGGAAGTAACGTGAAGAGGAGAAACACCCCAAGGGCTGTTCCCCAGCTTTCTTTACATTTGAATACACAAAAACACATTTTAAAGAACACATGTTGGCAACACCCAAAAGTTGGTGGCTTTCATCTCAAAAAAACTTCCTTTAACCAAGACACAATTGCTAGAGAGACAGATGTGGGACAGATGATGCTACCCAAAGGTTGGGGTTTTTTTTCTTCCCCACTTCCACCTCCCCAAGCCTGCAGTGGTCACTGCCACCAGTAAATGCTTCAGGAAAAATTCAATGTCATGTTCCCAAATGTCTTGTCCTGAAACCAAAAACACAGTGTTCACTGAAATCAACAAATATGAAACACTAGGCTAGCGAGATGTTCGGAGAAAACCATTTGGAAACGTCCACACCAGTGGTTCTCACACTTGAGTGTACATAAGAATCATTTGGAGGATCTGCTAAAACACAGATGGCTAGGCCCACTTCCCACATACCCAGCTTGTGATTCAGTAGCTCTGGGGTGTGGTCTGAGAATGTATATATCTACTAGGTTCCCAGGAGATGCTGCTGCTGTTGCTGCTGGTCTACAGACCCCACTTTGAGATTCTGTGGTCCTCACTATTCCTCCTTGTCCTCTCTCAGAGAGTAACAAGGTATACTGGCATATCAATGACCCTGAGCAGTCCTGCAATAAAGAAACCTATTTAACCCAGCCTTTTGCAACTAAATTACAGTGCATCCTGCTTCCCATATACCATTTCTGAATGTCTCTGGGAAGCAGTGCTTCATGGAAGGAAGTAGGAGACAGTGGAGAGCTATGGGCCATACTACATACCAAGATCCTGGCAGGGCAGCACATCTGGAGACTGCTGTCTAGAAATCCAGGAAGCATTAAGAAATATGTCAGCAGGTAGCAAAAGCCAGTCCATCTCCAGCCTCAGATTAGGACACTGGATCCTAGCCAAGAATTGGCAAGAATAAAACAGCAACCTAGTTTTTAGAGCATCTAAGATATCAGGAGGCTACCAAGCCTCAAACCTTGAGAATGAGACACCCAGTTATGTGTCAGATAAATTAACCGTATACAAGGGTAGTTATAGCATGCTGGCCTGGACCTCCAAGATGAGTCCTGAGCTGAGCCTCGTGGTGGGGAAGAAGTAGCCCCAAACACCCAGGAATCTTGTTAAAAGGTAGGTGCTTATTTCATATCTGTGATGGTGTTCAAGATTCTACATTTCTATAAAGCTCCCAGGTGAGGCTGGTTATCAAACCACACTTTGAGTAAGGCCTTAGATTAGGGGTTCGGCAAACATTTTCTGTAAAGGAAAATATTTCAGCTTTGCAGGCCATATGGACTCTGTCACAACTATTCAACTGCCATCGTATCACCAAGTAGCCATAGACAAATACCCAAAGGAATGAACATGGCTGTGTTCCAATAACATCAAAATTTGAATTTTATATCATTTTCATTTGTCACAAAACATTATTATTCTTTTGATTTTTTTTCAATCAGTTTAAAATGTTAAAACCATTCTTAGCTCAACTAATCATATAAAAACTGGCAGTGAGCCATCTTTGGCCTGCCTGGACTTTGTTTGCAGACCTTCACCCTAGATTACTGGTCCCTAACCTAGATCTAAATCAAAATGCACAGAGGCGGAGCCAGGGAAACCATATTTCATCAGACTCCCCAGGTGATCCTTACTCAGCCTGTACAAATACCATTGCTGGCCAGACACGGTGGCTCACGCCTGTAATCCCAACACTTTGGGAGGCCGAGGAGGGCAGATCATGAGGTCAGGAGTTTGAGACCAGCCTGGCCAACATGGTGAAACCCCATCTATAGTAAAAATACAAAAATTAGATAGGTGTGGTGGTACACGCCTGTAATCCCAGCTACTCGGGAGGCTGAGGCAGGAGAATCTCTTGAACCTTGGAGGTGGAGGTTGCAGTGAGCCGAGATCATGTCACTGCATTCCAGCCTGGGTGACAGAGCAAGACTCGGTCAAAAAAAAAAAAAAAAAAAAAAGGAAAAGAACAGAGGAAAAAAATACCATTGCTGGGTTGGAAACTACTACTTACCCAACTCCCTGAAAAGGTGAGAGACCCTCTTTAAGTGCTGTTAACAGTTCAGTCTTCCTGACATCCCCAATTCATGGAGCTTGAGGGGCTTAATGTGAGGGGCTGTGTGTTTTCCTGACTAACCCACTGGTCTCACTCTCACTCATCTCCCAAGGTGCTGCCTCCCCGCTAACCCCAGTGGCATTGATTTCTGGTATGAAGATAAGAAGTCCCTGTGTCTTTAAGAGCTGATCAGTTCCAGGAATTCTCAGCCCCAGGAGTCTTGCTGGAGTGGCAGGAGCGGCCCTGATCACACTAGCCTGGTTTTCTTGACAGCTAAAGTTATTCATCAGGTATTAATACATCTTAGCTGCAGGAAAAAGCCATGCAAGGCCCCTGTTACCAATCAGCCTGAAGATGTGCTTTGCTGCTGCTCAAGGCTAAGCCAGGCAGGGGCTGTATTCCTGGCAGAAAGGCTTAAAAGGAGATGAAGCCAAGGGAGGTTGCATTTGTTTTTGAGTTAGAGAAGGGAGGAAAAACCTAACCTACAGGCTGTACATGCTTATCTCGGGAATGCTGGGGACTTAGGAAAGGAAGGTCAGAGGATTCAGTGATGAAGGCAAAGCCAACAGGAAAAGGGAGAGGAGGGGAAGTGAACCATTGTGTGGCAGTTATAAACAGGCAAGCCACTCTGTCTTGGCCAAGGGCTGAACTCATTCATCAGACCAGCACTTCCTAAATTTCATCATGTAGAAGAATCATTGGAAGGATCTTGTTAAAATGAAGATGCTGATTCAGTAGGTCTTGGGTTTGGGCCTGAGCTTCTGCAATTTTAACGTGCTCCCAGGTGACCCAAGAGTTCACCACAGATGCTGCTGGCATGCAAGCACAGCTTTCTGTTTTGTTCTTTTACAGAGTCACAAGCTCTAAAAGAATATGGGGTCCATAGCTTGTCCACTTGGAGTTAAGCTACTGACATCCAAGACTACATAGATATAGTTCAGGGAGTTCCCTGCACTACAGCACCCACCGTCACACCCTCAAAAAGAGCAAGTGGGGTCTCAAATCAAGCCTGCCCTCCACTCTCCAAGTCTTGAATCCTTGGACTCAAGGCCTCAAGTCCTTGAGTCTTGGGCCTGCCTCTATCCTTTTCTTGCCCAAAGTCTGTCTCCTGACCAAGCCCTGTGTCCACAGATCTACATGTGGCCAGATGGGGGCCTCTTTTTCTAATTCACCCAAAGGTGCTTTATGCACCAGTGGTGGCCCTGCAGCCAGCATTGAGAGGTGGCCAGGCACCATTGGCTGACTCTGGCTAGTATCCTGCCACAGTTGAACCTTGAAAGCACTATACTAAGTGAAAGAAGCCAAACACAAAATGATAAATACTGTGTAATTCCATTTTTATGGAAGGTCAATTGTAGGCAAATCTATAGAGGCAGAAAATAGATTAGTGGTTGCCTAGGGATGGGGGATTAAGAAATGATGGCTAAGGTTTGGAGTTTATTTGGGGGGCAATGAAAACATTCTAAAATTGTTTGTGGTGATGAATGCACAACTCTGTGAATATTCTAAGACCATTGAATTGTACAGTTTAAATGAATGAGGTATGGTACATGAATTGTATCTCAATAAAACTGTTATGAATTTAATCACAAATCAGTTGGGGAGCTCAAAGCAAGTGGTATAGAGAGGAAGCATTTGGGACTCTGACAACCTCAAAAGAGGGCAAGGACTGACACTGAGGCAGCAACTTCTCAGAACTCTTGAAAAACATCCAAACAGCTCTAGATATGAGATGCTGAGAGTATAGCCAAGTGTCAATATAAAGAATAGCCCTGAGATACACCCTGGACAGGGGCTCAGTGAACAATGCTGTATTCGTCCATTTTTGCACTGCTATGAAGAAATACTTGAGACTGGGTAATTTATAAAGAAAAGAGGTTTAACTGGATCACGGTTCTGCAGGTTGTACAGGAAGTATAGTAGCTTCTACCTCTGAGGAGGCCTCAGGAAACTTGCAATCAAGGCAGAAGGTGAAGGAGAAGCAGGCATGTCTTACATGGCCAGAGCAGGAGCGAGAGAGAGGAAGGAGGTGCTACACACTTTGAAAACAACCAGGTATTATGGTAACTTACTATTGCAAAAATAACACCAAAGGGGATGGTGCTAAACCATTCATGAGAAATCCGCCCCCCATGATCCAATCACCTCCAGCCAGGCCCACCTCCAGCACTGAAGATTACATTTCAACATGAGATTTGGGTGGGGACACAGATCCAAACCATATCAAATGCTCAGTGCCATTCATTCTTGCCTGCCTATCTCTGGTTCCCCACAGGATGCCTGACATGTAGGGATCACTCAAAAATTGAATTCAATGCATGCCTATGAAGTGAAAGGAATTCTATAGCCACCAGACTGAGGTCTACTCCCAACTCTGCATTTAACTCTCTGTGTGACCCCAGACAAATCCCTTCATCTTGCTGAGCCTCAGAGGCTCCTCCCTAAAATGCAGGGCAAGTTACCATCTCAGGCATCCTCCCAGTCTGAGGTTCCATGGTTCCATGAATTAGGCAACCCATGCAAGGGAGCCTGGGTGTGGAACAGAGAAACTCCTGCAGAAATCTAGATAAAGACCAAGACACCCACCCAGAGGCTCAGAACTGGCCAGAGGCATGCCCCCCAGCACATGTCACTCCACAGATCCACTGAGAGCCTCCCAGAAGTCAGGCTCCCTGCTAGACCATGAGAATACAAAAATGAACAAGATCCCACAACCTATTCACGTGGCTGGGGGCATCAGCTCCGTGAATAGGTAATGGTGCAACACAATGACCCTACCCCTTGGAAAGCTGAATTAAAATCTAAGTGGAAGCAGAATTTCAGTGTTGGGGATTGAAAGGAATTGGAGCCTTGATCTGACTAACACTGAGTCAGTACCAACATGTCTGTCAGAGTTCCTATAAGGAATTGCCACTTTGTGGGCAGAATCTCAGGAGGTGGAGGATGTAGCCGCTCCACCACTTCCTCACCACTCCACAATGGGCCTGCCAAACCTTGGCTTAATTCTCACCCTGTGGCCCTAATTTAACCGTGTTTGCGAACAATCTTGGATCACTGGGATTGGCAGGGTCATTCAGCTCAGCCACCCACACAATAAGCGGCAGGCGAGCGTCATCCATTAGCAGATCATGGGGTGTAATCAGCGTTGAGGAGATTCTCATTAAGTACTACTGGATGTACATTGCAAACAGCTAGTGATAGCAGGGGAAATGAGCTGCTAGTACATGTGACTACACTACAGGTCACTGTAAGAGTGGGACAGAAGAAATATTGCAATGATATTTCAAGGCCAAGGCAGAAAGTCTGTCCCCAGATTCTATGTTTGGATCTATTACTCAGAAGAAAGTTTGAAAATCATTATGCTCAATTTACAACCCCAAACCTCTGGGATAATCCAAGCCATTATATCCAAACCCATTTATCTTCTCCCTGGAGAACAATGCATAAAGAAGCATCCAGTGTGAGCTAAGGATTACGGGTGAGTGAATCATTCAGCTCGGGAATGAGTACTCCAGAGGTTTCTGAGGTCAGAATGTGCCAGACACCCGTAAGATCCAGGTGCTACCAATTATCATCTGGAAAACTTGGGAGCTTAGCAGTGCTACCAAGGACTTTTCTCTTGCACAAGCTTTTCCTCTAAATCTTTATCTGCACATCCTGCCCCCAGAACTCCCTTGAGTTTCTAAGTCTCTTAGAATAACGTCTTACGGTGATTTGACATCCAAGAGCCTTCGCAATTAACTATGCCCTGATTCGTTGCCTGTCCAAATGGACAAATTTCCTTTGACATTTAGCTATCTTGCAATCCATTTTCTCAGGAAAGTGTCATCTTGGAAATTCTGGTTAAATCCTACAGGGGAGATTTGAAATGGAATACTTTGATTCACAATTACTTCAATCAATTAATCCACAAATACTGACTAAAGATCCTCCCCCAAGTCACACTGTGTACTAAGTGGGGCAGGGGGGTACAGCAAGTTACCAGCCCAGGCCTGAAGGCAATTACAATTTACGATTACATCTGTTTTGCTTGGTACTGCTTTTTAAATGAAAATAACTGGAAACTATACAGCTGGCCGTAACTGGAAAGGCCACCTGCTCACTGGTTCAATCAAAGTTTACCTACTGTGGTAATTTCATCTTACTCTGTATGTTGATTTTTCTGCCCATTAAGTGCATATTTTCTCATAGAATTCATGAAGGTGCTCTAGTAACTAGTGGTTTTGAATCGGGATAGAGCCGTCTCCCCAGAAAAAGGACACTCACACAGATTTTTGTCTCCAATTTCAAAACATTCTTAGAGAAGCCCACACATCCTCTACTTTCACTTTTCTTGGGCCTTTAGTGCCACCATCTCCGCAGCAGCAAGTCTCAGCATCATTCTTCAATAACCAATTCCAGTGTTCCCACATAGCTCCTCTCTGTGCTCCCCGGGCCTGTCAATCCAATTGTATTATAACATTGACCACCTGAAATAACTATGTCTCTATTTCCCCATAAGACAGAAAGCTACGAGAGAGAAGAAATTGCATACCTTCTTCATCGTGGTCTCCCAAGCACATAAATGCTTCATCATTCGGTGTTCACTTTAAAAATAAGTCTCTGGGCAGAGCCCAGGTTTTATTAGAAAAGGTAGAAACTGATTCTATTTCAGAACTAAACCCAAATTTCCCAGAGATTCAGGCTTAAAAGACCACCCTCCTAAAACAAATGGCCCATAAAAGTTAGCAGTTAAGACATCACACAGTCAAGAACTGAGGGGCTGGTTTGAGAAACTCCCTATGAATTGGAAGTTGGGAGAGGTTATTATTCACGCTGCTATTTTGGAAGCGAATCTCTAACCTGGGCATTAATCATAACTTGCCTGCTACAAATTTCATACTATGCTATAGCCTGGCAAAACTAAACCTTCTTCTGTTCAAATTCTCTCTTCACTTTCAATTACTAATTTCAGTTGTGTTCTCTGAAAGGGGAATTGATGTAGCACACATATTTGCGTTTACTAAGGAAACCATTCAACCACTTGGGAAAGGCACAGATCAAGGTGGCCAACAAAAATAATAAATGCAAACTCCAGCTTGCGGTTGCAGTCAGTCTCTCATCTTACAGCCCCCAACAGAGAAGGTTATTGCTTAAACAGAGAGTGTTCGTATATTTAAAAGGAGCCTCTGTATCCAGTAAGCCATCGTTTCTATGTACGTAGATTCATGGTGGCACAAAGCCCTGTGTACCTGTGCACATGTTTCCCTCAGCTCCTTTCCTGTCCAATGGCTCATCACTGGAGTTACAGGCACTGTTAATCCACTACGCACAAATATCCATGTGGCACAAAGTGCTCTGCTAGGCACCGTGGGAAATACAAATAAGGGTAAGACATAGCACAGCCCCTGCCTCCAAGGTCTTAAAATCTACAAGAAGAAGAAGAGTGCATAAATTATGATAATATACAGCATTATCAAATATGTGATATATGTGATAAATATAAGAGACATGAGTGAGACCATGGGTGTTAAAAGGAAGGCACGTTGCTTCCCATTGGAGCGATCAAGGAAAGGTCTCATCAAAGTGGGGGTGTTGCTGGATGATGGGCAGAATTTGGACAAATGGCAAGGGGGAAGGATTCCAGGTACAGAAAGCAGCATCTGCCAAGAAGGAAAATGTGACTCAGGTTCTATAAGGATAGGATTTTAGGAAACCAGGGGGAAAAGACTGGAATATTAGACTAGAAGCAAACTGTGTAGCCCCCTAAAAACAACTGAGAACTTTTTACTTGAGTGAGAACAGGGACCTGCTGCCCTAAGTTTTTGAGTAGGGGAGTGATGTGATAAAAAACAGTACTAAAGTCAATGGACTTAAAAGACCATTATCTAAAGTGAGAAAGTAAAATGAGCTAGAATTAGAGAGACCAAAAGTGAGAATGTTATAGCAATAATCTAAAAGAGAAAAGCAGCACTTTGGTTATGGTACAAGGACCGATGAGGTGGGAAGATGTGAAGACGCTGCTTTAACAATGGTTTCTGGTGTCTCGTTCAGCTCCCAAATCTGCGAAATGAGTAGTAACTAACAAACAACATTGTACTGTACTGAAAGTGTTATCAATGAAGAAAATGCCAGAGGAAAATGACCTGCTCTCCCCAGCATATTTCCTTTTCATTGCAGAGTACTTTTGTCAGCTGATTACATGTTTTAAGTCTAAATAGGAATTCCTAGCCTGTTCCCGGTGACACCTTAATTATATAACCTGAGCTAGGTGCTCCATTCCTAGTACTTATCTCCAAATGTGGTATTTCAAAAGACTGCTTCAGCTGATGTAGTCTGGTTTGGCTTTTAGCAAACCTCACTTGGTTTTCCCGACTAGTAAAACCACACTACTTTACCGGTTTTCTCCAGATGTAAGATTCACGAAGCCTTTCTTAGAGGCCATGGTACTCATTCTCCATCTTCAGCCTTGTTTGCAGAAGGAGGCAGAGTGAACCGCCACAATCTCACATGCAAATACAGCTCTAAGAATTATTTTAAGAACAGAATCTAAATTCTCATCTGTTATAAGCATACAAACACAGTCAAACACAAACAACTTTTCTACAAATTTTCCATACACTTCATGTGGGTTTTTATAGACACTGCATCTTTGCTAGGCTGCAAAAAATAGATCAGAGAGCCAGAAAAGCTGCATTAAATTCTAAGATGGAAGAACTCCAGAGACCTTCTAGGAGTGGGAATGAGAATGATTTACTCTCACTCTGACAGATTTGCTATTCACGTGCAGATAGTTACATAATCGACTTGCTGATGGGGCCCTAGATCTCCATCTTCTTTCAGAAGTTCCAGATTCAAGTCCTTCACTTTCTCTCTTACTGGAGATATGATGTCCACTTGCTAAGAGAGTGTCTCTGAAATGATCTTTAAAACTTGTCACCCAGCACTTAGAGTGAACTCAGCCTATGTGATTTGCTTTCAGACCCAAGGGCCTAGAGATTTTCCCCTCCCCAGCCTTCCAAAGCCTCTGGCTTGGACTGAAATCCCCTCCTCTGGATCTCACAACCTCAGCGGAGCACACTTCCCAAGAGACCCCATTGAGCCATGCCAAAAGGAGGCTCAAGAGGGGTGTTTATCAAGCAGCTCCAATCAGCTTCAGCTCATCTGTGGTCTGAGCAGAGCCGGAGGGCAGGTTAGGAGTCAGTGGAGGTGGTGGCAAGCAGGAACATGGTGGCTAAAAGTTGGGAGCAGCTTGCAGGCTGGCAGAGGGAGCCAGGAAAGCCAGGGATAGGTCCCAAAAGACAGGTGGTAGTGAATGCCCAAACTGACGAACTCATGATTCTGTGGCTGGGCCCTGGTAGCAAGCTGTACTATATAAAGGTGGAAGATGAGAGAAAGGAGAGGGGAGGGCAGGGGAGGAGAAGGGAGGGAGGTCGGATGGAAAAGGAGAAGGGGTCCCCAGCTTGAGAAAGGCTCAACTAGAAGTTGAGGTTCCCAGGCAGCTCACAGGCACCTCCCAACTCTGTGCGGAAAAGCTACCTCTAGCTTCTCACCTTATTTGCCTGCTCCCAGAAAGCTGCTTCTGGGACACTTAATGACTTCCTCTTCCCCTACAGGTTCATTTTAACCTGATTCCTGCTAAAGGGGGTGCGAGAGGAGGTATTAACACACCATGGGAATAACTGTTGCCTGGCAGTAAGGATAAAATTTCCTTTCCACTTTACCCTGAATCAGTTCCTACAAAGCAGCTGAAAACTTAAGAGTCAGCTGAAAACACAAATGTTCCTGTGTATTAATTTACAAATTTGTTTTAGTCATTCATTTATTTAGGTGCGTGCAGAGAATTTCCCGCGGCCATCCCTACATCTCCCAAGCACACTGCTAGAAAGATGGGCATCCTCTATCCTTCTACCAGAACTCAGTAGGTTCATTTCTCATACCCCAGATTTAAGCTGCCCACAGTGTTGAACGCAGAGCCAAATATTTGCACGCCCTATAGCCGACGTCACCCACTTTCCCATTAACACTAAATTAAAACGCATCCATGGATTTCCTCTCCATTCCGAGGCAACAGGAGTGCATGGCACATTGCCCTACTCCCCTGAAGCTCTTCGCTAACCTAAGACTCCAGGGTGAGGAAGTTAGCTGGAGCTTTTTAAAGTGCATCTCCAAAGAGAATTTTGCTCACACCATGAGAGCCCCCAAGAAACACCAGGGCCCCCTTAGATGCCGGAGACCACGCCCTCCAGGAATAAGCCGCACCCTCTGCCCAGCAGAGCCTTGCGCGAGTAGCCCTCTTTCCCTGGGGCTAATCAAGTGCATGCCACATGTCACCACTCTCAGCTGGCAATTCTTCCTCAGAGGCGCAGACTTTCTCGGAATCCCCAGCAGGGGGGGTTAAGAGATTCAGGGGAGGCCCCGCCCGTGCCTTCCACAAAAGTCGCTTTACCGTGGCTCGTGTCCTGCGGCCCCAAGGGGGTAGCCTGGGACGTGTAGTGGGAGGGCATAGAGGCTCCTTCCAGGACAAGCTGCCAGCCTCCAGTGGGCAACCATGCGAGAGGCAAAATTCTGGGTGTGAGAAAGTAGCAAACTAGTCTGCGGCCAAACTTTCTCTGTGGAGCCTCCTACACCGAAAAGGGTTTGATTGGAACTCTGGAAGCCCGGACGCAGAAGGTGCTCGGGCTCCCGTCGCCGCGAGGGCGCCCCGCGCCTGGAGATGGGACGGTCAGTTCTTCCCGGCGCGTGCCCAGACACCAGCCCCGATCCGCATCATCCCCACCCTCGGGCTGCGAAAGAGGAGTTCTGCGCAAACAAAGGGCGCCCCCGGCACCTCCCTCTATCCCGAGCGAAGGGTCCCAACGGCGACTCTGGGGGTCTTTGGTGCCCAGCTGAGGAGGCAGCCACGCCTCCGATCCTACCTGGGAAGCTGCGGCTGGGCGGGACGCGCAGCAGCAGCAGCAGCAGCAGAGGCGGCAGCAGCAGCAGCAGCGCGGGCCGATGTGCGGGGCTCCCCATGGCGAGCGGGCGCTTAGCTCGCCTCGGCAGCGCAGCGCGCTTCCCGGGGGCGGGAGGAGACCGAAGAGACCAAGGGACTGCGTGCTAGCGGGCGGGCGAAGGCCGGGCTGGAAAACTCCTCCTCTCGCCTCTTTCCCTCCCTCCTTCCTGCCTGGGGCCTGCCCTCCTTTCTCCGCCCCCCTGGAACACTGCGCGGTTCGGGGCTCTGACCCACCCACCTCCTCCTTTTGTGCCAGCGCTTTTTCTGGCCAGAGAGCGCTGGAGACAAGCCCCAGCAGAGCGAAATATCCTGAAGTAGCTTTCTTTGCCCCAATTTGCGCGCCCCCTCACCCGGAATACACACACGATATTCAATACAACCGCCTCGAACATCCCAGACGTCTAGAAGGATACCATCTATGCAGAAAGCTGCGTGAGTCACACGGAAACAGAAGGGGCAACCGAGGGGATTCAGAGTGGCCCACTGCGGCCGGATACTATGGCCATGTTCTCTGTTTTGATCCTCACGACCATGCCCAAGTTCGCTATTACCATGTCCACTTTCTCCAATAAGACACCGACGCTTAGAAACTTGCCCAGATTCACCCCCGTCACTGGCAGAGCAGGGACTGGAACTTAGGTGTGTAGTTCTGCCGACGTCAAAGTCCATACTACAGATTTTTTGTTAGTTTGTTTCTCTTTTGCAAAGGAATAAATCAAGGACTGGACCGGGTGCGTGCCTGCTCTGCTGCGGTTTAGGATGGGGCTTGAGGTTCTCCTTCCCGGATCAGCTGATGGGAGAGCACAAGGCACAGAAAGTTCTCTGTCTCACCCACAGCCATGGGGATCCAGCTGTAGGTTCCTGCAGCCAGATTTCCTCATTTCCTGGGTTGTTCTCAACCACCCCAAAGATACCACGACCAGACTGGAGCCTCTTCCCTGTGGCTTGGCATCGCTGGATCCTGGCATCAGGACAGGGTTTCTAGGCTGCCCGCAGGACGGATCTGGTTTCTTTGAGGCATTTGAGTAAGCCTCTCATAGTTTTGTTTGTTTGTTTGTTGTTTTGGTTGTTTAGTTATTGTTAAATCAGTAAGGCAATACGTTGCCCCTTTGCTGTCTCAGAAAGATCTTAGCTAAGGCAAATTTTAGTTGGAGTTGCTGCATTAGGTTGTGCAGTTTGAGCACTGTACAAAGGCATCCAGAGGAAGGGGCAAGTGGGAGCCGAAATCCAAATGCCTTTGGGTTCAGGGAGCTTTGTGTCTTGGCAGGGGCCACATCCACTAGAAGGGCATCTTTCTCTCTGCCACAGTAGTCTGGTCTGATAGCTAGGCTAAGAGCCCTGGGAGCACTCACCTAGAAGTTCTAAATTTGTTTATCCAGAAGGAGTGCCATTTCCCAATTCTCACAAAAGCCCCAGGCTTGAACGTCCATCTTACCCTCTCTAGCACTTGGGGGGACTTCGCTCCATCTCCTGTGGGTTTCTCCACTGCTGCTACCTCTTCAGGGAACCAACAACCCTTAAATAACCCCCTAGTCGCAAGAAAATGGAGGAGGTCAGTCTATTCTGTGGCCTCCATCAGACCAGACTTTCCAGGGAGTCATTCTCAACCTTGTTTATGTGGGTCACCTGGGGAGCTTCATGAAAATACCATATCCAGGCTCTACCTCACACTAATAAAATCAGGATCTTTAGGAATGTGACCTGGAGTTTGACCAGATGCATATTTTTGTCTCTCCCCAATCCGCTAAGCTCCACGGTATAAGTTTTAGTATAGGATAAAAATTCTAGACCAGGAGTTTCTCAACTTGGGCACTATTGATATTTGGGGCTAGATGATTCTTTCTTGGGGAGGGGGACTGCCTTGCACGTTGAGAGATGCATCGATGGCCTCTATGCAACAGATACCAGTAGCAATCCCCCTTTCCCCAGTTATGGCAGCCAAAAAAATGTCTCCAGACATTGCCAAATGTCTCCCAGGGGAAAAATGCCCCCAATAGAGAACTACTTCTTTAGGTCTGTAAACAAGGGTTAATGTGCACCCCAAATTCCAGGTCCAGGATAGCCTGGCCAGCAGCCTTCCTTTCCTATGTCACCTCTGAAGCAATGTGTCTTCACCACAACCAGTATACATTCTATTACTGGGCTGAGAAGGAACTTCTAGCTCACTTCTATCCACTGATTCTGGCTGGATTACAAGAAACACCACACTTACTGTTGACTTGCTCTCTGGCCTTTGAATGTCCTCACCACAAAGAAAGAAATCAGAAATGGATGAGGTGATGGTCACGCAAAATACTGACTTGAGGCTTGGTGCAGTGGCTCATGATTGTAATCCCAGCACTTTGGGAGGCCAAGGTAGGCGGATCACTTGAGGTCAAGAGTTTGAGACCAGCCTGGCCAATATAGTGAAACCCCATCTCTACTAAAAATACAAAAATTAGCCAGGAGTGGTGGCACACACCTGTAGTCCCAGCTACTTGGGAGGCCGAGGCAGGAGAATCACTTGAACCTGGGAGGCAGAGGTTGTGCCACTGCACTCCAGACTGGGCAACAGAGCTAGACTCCATCTCAAAAAAAAAAATACTGACTTGATTTTTTCTTTTTCTTTTTCTTTTCTTTCTTTCTTTTTTTTTTTTTTTCTTTGACAGGGTCTTACTCTGAATTTGAATTGGTTTATCCAGAAGGAGTGCTGTTTCCTGGCTGGAGTGCAGTGGCATGATCATAGCTCATTGCAGCCTCAAACACCTGTGCTCAAGCAATTCTCCTGCCTCAGCTTCCTGAGTAGCTAGGACTACAAGCATGTGCCACCATGGCCAGCTAAGTGTTTTTTGTAGATATGGGGGTCCCATAAATATGTACATTTACAATGTGTCCATTAAAAAAATAAACAAAAATAAAAGACATGAAGAAACATCTCTATATAATGTTTACAGAGAAAAATAACATTTGTTGTTTTCATTGTGCAAGGATATCTTGAAGGACAGATCCAAGTTCAGTTGCCTCTTGTATCAATAAATCGAAATAACCCTTTCATTTTTACCTAACAAAGATAAAGGGGAGAGAACAAGGTGGTATTCTTACCTAGTGGGAATACTAAAAGGAATGCCATTGTTGTCAAAATGTATAAGGTATATAAATCACATGGGTTAGAGTAATAGGGAACACAATTAGATATAATATTGGGAAACCATTATTTTTCCTTGACAAGCTTGAAGTATTCGATATAAACCCTTGGAAGAACTAATATGAACATGAAAAAATAAAATAAGAGCCTGGAATGAGGAAAAAAAGTCTCTTGCTCTCTTTTCTACCCTATAGAGAAAATTCCAATGGGACTTTTATTTTTCTTATTATTTTTATTCCAGTTTTCTCTCTGATAGAAGAGATGAGGGTAGAGGTAAGGTGGAGGAAGAGGTTGTCAATTCATCCCAATCCCACAATATCTTGGAAGACAATCAGATAGTTAAATAGATTCATAATCTGTCAAATAACTTAAGGGTTAATGAGTTGATGAAAACAAAGAGAAGTCACTCAGGGAGTGCCACAGAGCTATGACACCATTCCTATCCTGCTTGATGTTACTATTTATGAACTAGAAAAAGATATTTTTGGCAAAGGACATGAAGATAGGAGGGCAAGAAACAGATTCCAAACATCTCTCTAGGCAGGCATGCTGTATTGAAACATTAAAAGACAGCAAGGATAAATATGATGTCCTATGTTAGATCTCAAAAACCAATCACACATGAAGAATCTAAGAATCACTAGAAAGCCAAGTAGTCTCCCCACTGCATCAGGCTCATCTGTGCAAAGAAGTGTATATAAGGTTTTGATTCAGCATTGCTCATAGTAACAAAAGGTTGGTGACATTTTTGTAAATGTAAATATCCATTAATGGGGAATTATTTTATTAATTATGCATACCTATGTAACGGAATACTATGTGGCCATTAAAAAGAATGAACAAGATGCATATGCATCAATAGGAAAGGTAGTCTCACATATTTTGTTTAATGAAATAACAAGCAAAATAATACACATATCTTGCTACCATTTGTGGTATGGGGAAGGCATGATACTGTATCAGGGTATGGGGAAGTCAGTAGGAGAAATAATTTTTTATTACTGTACAATCCTTTGTACTGTTTAAATATGTAAGCATGTGATGATATTTCTTATTTAAATTAAACAGATCATTGAAAATGTTTTCTTTAAAAAAAAAATCACACCGATACAGAGTAGGGGTTGCCAGTAGTGGCTTCACAGTACAACCTACGACAGTGCAATCTATTTGCCTATAAGCTAAGTCTCCAAGGCACCTCAGGTGCATGCAGACAGTGTCTGTCTTGTCATCTGAAGCATTCCTGAGTACTGGGCAAAGTACCAGAGGTGAGAAGAAGAGAACACAGACATCAAAGTCTGGCAGGAGGAGGGAGGTATCTTTCCACTCTGTGCAGTGCTGAGGAGGTTGTAGTCAACAAAACAGTCTTGTCCCCTGAGTCAGAGCAGAGTGAGCCCTAGGAGACAAGGAAGGAAAAGGATTCTCAAGAGTCACCTCCCCGCCCCCAACTTTCTTCCTTGAGCTTGTCGACTCAGAGACAGCATTGAAAGAGACCCTGGCAGCCATCTACGTACTGCAGGAGAGGTATTTTCTAAGAATCAAAGCCCCGTTATGCCCCTCCCATTTTCCCATGCCTCCTCATTCTCCCAGCCCTCTCAAGCTGTTGCCGGAAAAGGGATCCCCAAGAACGGGTTCTTGGATCTTCAGCAGGAAAGAGTTAAAGGCAAGTCGCAGAGTACAGTGAGAAGAGACAGTTTATAAAAAGCTACTCAGTTACAGATTAGGGTGTCCTCAGAAATCAAGAAGAGGAATGCCTCATCTTTGTTTTAAGTTTTTCTTGTTTAGGGGTCTTATCTATGTAAAAGCTAAGCTAAGTTATGTCTACATGTGGGTGGGCTGAAAGTATGACAAAATGTATTACTTCGCTGATTTAAATAAAACTATCCTTGGCACTTAGGATGCCAAGGATAAATACATCTTAAATAAATACATCATAATTGGCATAAATACACCAAAGCAATACTATAAATACATAAAAGCATAAATAAATAAATACATCATAATTGACATAAGTACATTAAAGCATAACTATAATGAACTTGAAATCATATACTGTTATGGATATTGGGACATAGGGATACTCTGTTGCTGTAGGAATATGTCCTTGCAGATATCATTAAGCTGTTTCTTTAAATGTAAACATGACCACGGGTCATGACTGGCAAGGAATGTGCCTTGTTAGTCTCAAGATGGAGGTTAACTTAAAATGGCATTAGTCTGGCTTTCCTACTCTACTTCTGCTTCCCTAACAAACCCAGTTCTTTTCTTTCTGTATCCTTTCACAGTAAAGTGATGGAAGTTTAAAGGGAAATGTGGTGGCTCACTGTACCTTGGGAAATGGATTGCCAGTAGAGTAAAAGTCAAAGAGATATTTAGGAGTGCTTCATTCTAAGGCAGTTCTCAAACTACCTGTGGCAAAGGACTTTTTTTTTTTTTTTTAATGTCCAATCCATCATTGATCCATGCTTTGGTAAAATCAGTAAAGATGACTAAGTAGAAAAATAAAAGAGAAAACAAGCCAAAGACATACACAAAGCAAAAGTTCAAGGTTCTCTCATTAGATTCCACAAATCTATTATTTGTAAATAATAATAATAATTTGTAAAATTATTTCTTTCTTTCTTTTTTTTTTTTTTGAGATGGAGTCTCGCTCTATTGCCCAGGCTGGAGTGCAGTGGTGCAGTCTCGGCTCACTGCAACCTCCGCCTCCCAGGTTCAAGTGATTCTCCTGCCTCAGCCCCCCAAGAAGCTGGGATTACAGGCACCCACCACCACGCCTGGCTATTTTTTGTATTTTTAGTAGAGACGAGGTTTCACCATGTTGGCCAGGCTGGTCTCAAACTCCTGACCTCAGGTGATCCACCCGCCTCGGCCTCCCAAAGTCCTGAGATTACAGGCGTGAGCCACCATGCCCAGCAGATGTAAAATTATTTTATCAAATTGTTATCACAGTCTCTAAGGTCATACTCTCCATTTCTGTACGTATCTAATTGTGGACCAGTACAAAACAGTTCAGAAAGCAGCACCAGTCCAGGGAACACATTGTGAGTAGCACAGTTATCGTGGATTTACTCTTTCACATAATACGTCAGTACAAACTACAGTATGTATCAGACTTTTCAAGAATTCAAGAATAGAAGGGCAAGATGATTTGACCTGAGTCTATTGAAATCATGTGAAACGAATGCCAGACGAGTAGGGTGTGTTGGGTTGATGCTTGTGCTCATGCATATATATTAAAAATCTAGCTCTGAGAACACATGGACACCGGGAGGGGAACATCACATACCAGGGTCTGTCGGGAGTAGGGGGCGGACAAGGGGAGGGAGAGAATTAGGACAAATACCTAATGCATGCGGGGCTTAAAACCTAGATGACAGGTTGATAGGTGCAGCAAACCACCATGGCACATGTATACCTATGTAACAAACCTGCAAGTTCTGCACATGTATTTCAGAAATTAAAATAGAAAATTAAAAAATGAAAAATCTAGCTCTGAGGGGGTTAAAGTAAGAATGTTCAAGGTCAAGATCAAAGAAGATAAAGACAGTCTAAGAATAGTGTCTGTTTACAATCCTTTGGCTTAAAGAGATTTCTTCTTTTTCTAGCGTAAATATTCAGAAGGAAACAACACAGGCTCCTGGGGTTGAAAAAATTCTACAGCACAAGAAAAAGAATATTTTTACTAAAGGTTCAAAGTAAAACAGATCTCTATTATGAAAATAAACTACAAAAATGAAAAGCAATTTTAGAGAATATCTATTGGTGCTTTCAATAAAAGATTCATGAAATATTCTTTTTTAAAGTAGAAATAGGTGGTCATAAAGAGAACTGAGAAATATAAGAATGCAGAAATAAAAATTAAAGTTAATGACTTTCTGTTTCACCTGCATGTGCTTACAAGCCATCATTCCTGCCCTTACAAGAAAAATCTGGACACACTGAAAATCAATGTCTTTTCTCTGACCCAACAGAGAACTGAGTTTTCAGAGCAAATTGCCACCATCATCATCTGGAAAGACAAAGAAGTCCAGAGAGTCACAGTCAAGCTCTGCTTACCTGGAGCAGAAGACATGCTGGAACCATAAACTTAAATGGCAGTTTGGAAAAATTGCTGGAGGCTGAGTGTCAACTAATATGACATTGAAAGACCCATGGGAGCTGAAGTCATAGCTGGGACCCCCACACTGTTGTGGGCTTTACCTCCAAGAACCCTGCCACATTTTCATGATGAAGGTCCAAGAAAGACCCTTCCTGTGCTGGCAGCGGGAGGGGAAGATTAATCTAATCATTTGAAATATGCCCAGAGACTTCTCCATAAAAAAGGACTACTTTACTAGGGGGAATTACTTTACCAGAGGCTTATCCCACCTAGCAGAAGTGCATTTCCTGTACTTCAGCCTCCTTAGCCTTCCTGTCTCACCTAAGAGGGGAAGTTTTAAAAAACTAAGAAATATCTGTGAAGGTCATAGCCGAAGGTCACATGCTCACTAAAAGGCTGAGATTTCATCATAATATTATAGAACACTTTTCCTCCCCACACCCTACCACCACACCAACAGGGCTCCAGCATAATGACAGTGAATTCCAGCTGAAAGAGCAGCAAGATCCAGATTCTCCCTGAGGGGGAGTATTAAGGAATCCCAAAGTCAAGCAGGGAGACAAAAAAAAAAAAAAAACGCACTAGAGGAATGTGAGGTCTCTGGCACCAACTGTGATTAGTGGATTTAGTCTTTCACGTGATACATATAGCAAACATCAAATACAGCACAAGTTCTAGCCTGCCAGGTCCTTGCAGTTATAAGACTGAAGTTCTGTTTTCTTAATGAATACTGGTCAGGGACTACTGTCAGCAATCAGATATCACTCCCAGGTCCCTTTGACCTGCAGATCCTTCCATGTTAGCAACAGAGAACCTCCCTTGCATCAAATCTCTCTCACACTTTGAATCTCTCTCTGACTTTTTCTTCTACCACCAGCTAGAGAAGACTTCACTTTAGAAGGACTAGTGATTAAGTTAGGCCCACCCAGAAATTTCTCTACCTTAGGGTCAAGACTAGTAACCTTAATACATCTAGAAATTTTCTCTTGCAATGCAACCTAATGTAATCATGGGAGTAGCATCAGGAAGTAATGGTCGTGGGGGCCATCTCAGAATTCTGCCTGCCACAGAGAGTTCAGTAAAGTATATAAATAGAAAATATATGAAGATTAATAGCTTATTACCCAAAATAACTAGATAATAAAGGTTTAAGCTGTAAAACAAGTGTATGATACACCACATGTACATATACACATATTCTAAAAATTGTAACTAAGAGCCATAGAGAAAATACTTAATTAAATGGGAAGATATGCTATCTTCATGAATGAAGACAGTGAAGGCCATAAAGAGCTTAATCCTTCCAGGGGTAGACATTGATTTGTTTTCCCAGAACATCATTTGGGGAACTAATATGGTTTTGGAGGGGGCCTAACAACCACAGATACCTCAAACTCTAGTAATGGGGTGTGGTTGCGTGAATGAGGCTGCGTCAGTAGTAGAACTTTACTCCCAAGACATTGCAATTAGAGGGACTGGCACAGGTCCCAGGCAGGCCAATAAGACACTTGCTTAGGGAATTTTAAGACAGAAGCTGATTGAGAGAATGCCTCTTATTTTCCTCTTTGGTTGGCCATTGTATGAATTTGACTTAAGAAATGCTAGTTTTGATTGGAGCCCAGAATAAGAGAAGGCTTTTGTCTAGGCTGCTGTGTGAACTGCTCTGCTACTTGGGACATATGACCCAGGAGCTCCAGTGGTGCTTAAAGTGTCAGTGACACAGAAGGATGCATTTTGAAGTCTTTGGCAAGCCCCTATAAGTGACACAAAACTGGACCCTTAGAATTTTGGAGCTAACCACTGCCATACTCTGCAGATAACTGCTCTCTTTTTCAGAAACAACTTTTGCCTTGCTACTGAGCCTTTGTAGAGACTGGATGCTTAACCATGAGCCACTAACTCACCATGGAACCTGAGCTCCCCATTGTGAGTTTGAGGTTGTTCAACTAGATAAGCTATAAAGTTGTGTGTGCAAAGAAGCACTCCATTATCAAATGGAAGAGGTGTATATGTGATCAGACTTGATCAGGCCTTGAAGCCACAAGTAAGTTGCATGAAGAAGTAGCCCAGGCCAGGTGCGGTGGCTCACGCCTGTAATCCCAGCACTTTGGGAGGCCGAGGCAGGTGGATCATTTGAAGTCAGGAGTTCGAGACCAGCATGGCCAATGTGGTGAAACTCCGTCTCGACTAAAAATGCAAATATTAGCCGGGAGTGGGGGTGGGTGCCTGTAATCCCAGCTACTTGGAAGGCTGAGGCAGGAGAATGGTGTGAACCCCAGACGCAGAGCTTGCAGTGAGCCGAGATCGTGCCACTGCACTCCAGCCTGGGCGACAGAGCGAGACTCCATCTGAAAAAAAAAAAAAAAAAAAGAAGTAGCCCAAATGCTCATGGCCCCTACTTCTGCTATATAATTTCACTTTTCCAACCTGTATCGATGGTCTGGTGGGGAGTTCCCTATGACAAGGGGAAGGAAGAAAAACCTCAGATTTGGTTTACTGGTGATGCTGCATGACATGAAGACACTACATGAAAGCAGATAGTGGCAGCATCTACAGTGTTGCTCAATAACAGCCTTGAAAGACAGGGATGAGGGGAAAATCATCCTCACAGTGGGCAGGATTTTGAGTAGTCTACCTGGGTACTTGAATGGACACTTATACTGGATATGGATTTACCTTCTCTGTCCACAAAGCTTCTTCCAAAACTACCATCCATAAACTTACCTTATCTACTATCATGATACTAGACTGCTTCCAAACAAGGAACCCACATCACGGCAAATGAAACATGGCAATGGGCCCGTGCTCACAGACTTTACTGGTCGTACCATGCTCCCCATCATCCTGAAGCAGCTGGCTTGATAGAAACAGAGTGGCCTTTTGAAAATGCTGTTATGGCCTTTTGAAAACACTTTGCAGGGCTCGGCAATGTCTTCCAGGATGCTTTGAGTCAGAGTCCACTATATGGTGCTGTTTCTCCCATAGTCAATATTCATAGATCTGCTGGGTGCGGTGGCTCACGCCTGTAATCCCAGCACTTTAGGAGGCCGAGGCGGGCAGATCACGAGATCAGGAGATTGAGACCATCCTGGCTAACACGGTGAAACCCCGTCTCTACTAAAAATACAAAAAATTAGCCAGGCGTGGTGGTGGGCACCTGTAGTCCCAGCTACACGGGAGGCTGAGGCAGGAGAATGGCATGAACCTGGGAGGCAGAGCTTGCAGTGAGCCAAGATCGCGCCACTGCACTCCAGCCTGGGCAACAGAGCAAGACTCATCTCAAAAAAAAAACAAAAAACCATATATATATATATAGTCATAGATTTAAAAAGCCAGCGGTGAAAATAGGAGTAGCAGCACTCACTATTACCTCTACTAATCCATTAGCAAAATGTTGCTTCCCATCCCTATGTTGTAGGCTCTACTAGTCTAGAGATCGTAGTTCTAAGGGAGTAATACTTTCAAAAGGGGACCCAACATTAATTCCACTGAAATGGAAGATGAGACTGCTGCCTGTCTACTCTGGATACCTTATGCCATTGAATTAACAGGCAGAAAATGAGATTATTTTCTGGCTAGGGTGTTCAGTTCTATCAGGGAAAAATTGTGTGACCAGTAGCAACACAATTGTTACTAGTAACACAATAGAGTAACAAGCATATATGGAATGCAGGAAATCTTCAAGAGTGCCTCTTAATACTTCCATGTCCTAGATTAAAGTCAACAAAAAACTGTAACAATTCAATTCAGGCAGGACTGCTAATACCCCAGAGCTTTCAAGAATGAAGTTTTGTGTCACTCCACCAAGCAAAGAACTATGACCAGCTGAGGTGCTTGCTGAGGGCAAAAAGAATAGCAATAGATAGAATATGGGAAAAAGGTAGTGACTGATATTAACTATGACCATATGACCCTTGCAGAAACAAAGACTATAAGAGTTGTATTTCTTCCTTATTTTAATATAAATATGTTTTTATATATTAACCAGATATTTTTATTTTTTTTCGCTTTCATGGCCCCTTATCATCTAACACAAGTTGTCTTAATAATAGTTTACTTTATATCTTAGCACTTAAGTTACAAGCTATAAAAGGATATATGTGAAGCAGCCTGGAAAATAATAAACATCACCCAAGGACAAAAAAGAAACTTGGGAAAAGGGTTAGCATTTTTTTTCAGTTGTATGAGAGATAGTTGTATCACACTAGGCAGAGGCATGCCTTTGGTATTATCATTATTCAGTGATTAAGTATACTTTAAGGAGATATATATGGATGCCAAGTTGTCTAGGGGTGGATTTTAATGGCTTTGTAATGTTATCAACTTGCCTAGGCTGAGCTACACTTCCCAGAATTCACTCTCTTGTTTGTTTCCAGTTAGGGTTGGCCACATGGGAGATTCTTGGGAGATTCTTGGGAGATTTGAAGGCTGGAAGAGAAATAGTGGCCATTATTTCAGCTCACACATGTTGTTGTCGATCTGCTGACTCACTTCATTGGTTTGAGGCAACAGCTGGGCCTGTAACTGCTCTACTTTTGCCCTGATTGCCTTTTGGTTTCTGTGACTCTTAGGCCAGGTATGTGTATCTAGCTCTATGACAAAAAGTCCCACTTCTGCTAGATACCCTTATCACCAAGGTCAGAGGCAACAAGAACTAACATGTATTCCAGTTCTTCTTCATGGGGTTCTAGCTTGTGCTTGTTGGTTCCAACCTGTTCTTGATCTCCCCACTTTACCTGTCTTTCTTTCCCTACTGCCTGCCCCATGGACTTCAAGCTCCATCATCAGAATCAGAAACAATAACCATACAGAGACTGCTTATCCAACTCTCACAATTCCATAAAGGCAATTCCCTGTAACAAATCCATATTGGCTGTATGCAATTCATATCCCCTACTGATTCTGCTTCTTTGATTGGTCTTGGACAGATACAGGTGAGGAGCCAGTGTGGAGAGAATTGAGTTTAAACATGTTAAGATTACAATGCAAGTGAAACAACAATGTAAAAATGTCTACAGGTAAGATAATTTGGAATTCAGTAGGAAAGATGAGGACAGAATATAGATTTGAAATGCTTTCATGGAGGTAAACGCTGAAGTCACTACAGTGGATAAGATTCTTGTGAACATTGGTGAAAAAGGAAGAAAGGAAAAAAGACAATATACAATTAGAACAGAGGGAAGTGAAGGAAGCCATAGCAAACATCAGCTTCTGGATCTTGATAGGGGACATCCAAATCCCAAGGAGGAAAGGCCTTTATTTTTTGCCAGATAGGACCCGAGGGAATATACACAAGGGCACATGACCCAGGACTAGAAGCAGACTGAAAAATGGAACAACATGAGGACACATCAGTTACATTTTGTGGCTCAGTCTTCTTCCTATGAGGATTGAGCTCCATAACCTTAAAGCCCTCACTGTGGGTTTTAATGGAGTTTGTGAAACTACCCTTTCTGCCTAACACAGCAACAGAGAAAAAGGAGGCCACAACACTTCTGAGGCAGGAATGCTTTAATGTGGTAATGAGGAAACCCTCATTTGTATCCCCGAGGCAATGCATTTGAAAAGGAAACCCCCAATTTGTATCCCTGAGGCTATGTGTTTGAAAAGGAAAATAACTGGTGTAGGACTAAGACTTTTTAATATACAGAGACTATCCTCAGAGATAATGCTTCCATTCAACTATTATCATATTGATTCCCCCAACAAGACCCATTTTAGGCCCAATTGGGTCTGCTCCGGGTCCTGCACACATAGTTCTCACCCTTTTATCCTTTATTCTCAATAAGATTTTTGGACTGCCCACTTCAAAGATGGTGCAACTGCCCCCTTGCAGAAGGCTGCATTCATTGAACTGTCTCTCCCTACTCGCTTCTTAATCCTTACTGATTCTGTTGCTGCTTTGGCACATCCTGGGGCCTTGGTCTTTTAGAATGCTGATTCATCCAGCAAGCATCTGCTGGAGGTAACAGCCTTGTCACATGTTTCAAGTCAAAGAAGGATGTGTTGGAGGAGAGGGAAAGCTTTCATTTACTCTCTTGTAAGCAACCCAAAGGTCAGCATCACTGCCAGGACTTAGACTGGAAAAATTGTCCTGGAGGCTAGAGAAGGGTTTCCAGCTGCAAGAACAGCTAATGTACATCCCCTGTTGGACTCGGTCCTCTGTCCTCCCCACTCTCTCTATGTGTGTGCTCACTATAAGCTGCCTCTCCCTGTGGTTGTGCCCATGCCCTTTCCCCTTCTTTTCCTAAAGACCTCTCCTGGATGGTGAGAGTTTCTGGCTCATTATGAGGTCCTCAGGGAGGCCAAAGCACATGCAGAAACCCTGCTGTTTGGCAAGAGCTCTTAAGGCTGGAGCCAAGTACAAAAAAAATGGCAAAGTTTAGAAACAATGAATTAATAGTCCTTCCTGGGTTGCATCATTCTGTTAGTGATAACTAATCAAATGCTTCATTTAGTCAAATCCTGTTGGACTTTTTGTTCCAAGTGCTTTCCAAGGATCGGCCTTTCTCTGACCATGGTAAATAGCCAAAGAAAAGTCAATGCATGGAAAGGTTACAAGACTTGCACAGAGACCCATGAGAGTTGAACACGTCCACACTAAATGCAGATTCTGAGCTATCAGCATTGGGGTTCTACAGTAATATTTTTCATGCAGCTGTTTGAAGCTTTTCCTGCTTTCCTGCTCTGGTTCTTTTCTCTCTCTGCTGGAGTGGATTCAATTTGTGGTCATCTGGAACACATAAGTTATCAACACTTTCCCCCATTTGCTTCATGTTCCCTTCTCTCAAAAGAAGAACATGCAGTGATGTGTCTCTTGAGTATATGATCTGGTATATGAAATCCAATGTTTGGTATATCTTATTCTCAAATGGATGCCATTGCATGATGGTCATATTATATCATTTCCTACAACTTTCTTCCTTTCAAAAATGTTGCCTAAACCTTCTATCTCCAATATCCTAGTCCAATCTGATGTCTGCCCACATGACTCCTCTGAAATAACTCTTGCTGTCATGACCTGCATGTTATTGCCACCTACAGAAATATTTTAGTCCTCATCTTTGCACACCTCTCAGAAGCATTCAACACTAATAACCACTTATCACTTCTAGTAGCACTAACAACCTTTAGTTTCCAGGACATAATATTATCCTGCCTCCAACATCTCTGGATGCTTCTCAGTTTCTAGCTATCCATCTGCTTCTGGGCAACCATTGAATGTTGGATTCCATGAGAATCTCTATACTCTCTCCCAAGATGATCTTATCCATACTTAACAGCTTTAATTGTCAGCTAAACACTGAGATCCCGTAAATCTGTATTTTTAGGTCCTTGTCTGTGTTCTTAACTCTATGTATCTTCTTTTCATTGTTCAAATGCATCCCCAACTCCGGGTCTACTGAATAAATTCAGGACCTCTACTCTGCAACCTAATTGTCTTATGTGTCTCTATAGTTGGCACCACTGTTCATCCTTGACACTTTTCTTCCACCATGCCCCACCCCACCCAACCCATCCGTAAGTGCTGTTGATTTTCCTGTTTATGGTGGTTGAATCCAGCCATGTCTCTCCATCTTTATTGCCACCCACTTAGCCAGTGCTAGATCCCATCACTTGTCAATTGGGCTCCCAACAACAGCCTTGTAAGTAGTCCCATGCATCCACTCCTGTCCCTCCTGCAACCTCAGTTTATTCTCTACTTGCTGTACTAGGAACAAACTGTCACTCACCAGCTTAAAACTCTTTGATGAATTACTGGTGCTACAGACTAAAGAACAAGATTCTGACTACAGCCAAAAAGGCCCTGTTTGATCTGGATCCTGTCTACCTATCTAGCTTCAACTCTGTCCTCCATGCTTCCCCTCATTCCATATTGTGGCCACACTTCTTTCAGTCTGTGTACTGTTCCTTTCTGCCTCAGGGTTTTTACACATAATATTCCATTTGCTTGCATTTCCTACTCCTTATTCCAGGTAACAGCTCCATATTTTCAGATCTTATCTTAAGTGACTATTCTTCGGAGAAGTTCTCCCTGACTCCCTAGTAGATAAGTTTGCCTGCCTGTCTTATGTGCTGCATATTTTCCAAGATGGCTGTAACAATACCTTCCATCCATTATGCTCTTCTTAACAGTGTGACATTGACACTCCTCCTATGAAGGAAACTCCATATTCCTTCCTCTTAAGGTGGCTATGTGACTATGTCAGAAGTGACACTGTGTGACTTCTAAAGCTAGGTCATAAAAGGTAATGTAGCTTTGGCCTGGTCTTTTCTTTGAGATGCTGACTATTGGAAGCCAGCAACCACACTGGGATGAAGCCACATGGAGGGGGTCATTGAGATCTCAGTCAACAGCTAGCATCAACTGCTGACATGACAGTTAGGAAGCCTTCAAGGTTACTTCAACCCCAGTCACTGTTGAACTGCAAATACATGAAACACCCTAAGTGAGAAATGCCCAGCCGAGCCACGTTAACCTTAGACCTATGAGATATAATAAGAAATAATGGTTGTTGTTTTGAGCCAATAAATTTTGAGATGATTCATTATGAAGCAGCAATAGATAACTGAAACATGTACTTTATAGCATGTATCTAGTTGAACAACTTGTTTGAAACCATATAACATTTGTCTATTTATGTAAAGTATTTGAATAATATCTATATTCCCAGATAGACTTTAAATCTCTTTGACACAGGAACGGTGTCTGATTTGCTCATCACTGTATTTATAGCACTAGCAAAGAGCACATGGTGGGTACTCAAAAAACACTTTTTGAGTAAATTAATAAATGAATGAATTCCTATTGTTGGGACAAGTTTGTAAAACTTTCCCATATGAAAGTTTGAATTTTCCCATATGAAAGCTTGAATTAACACTTCAATGCATCTAATTGTGTAACCTCTTAAGGCTTATTTGATGTGACATTTCTCACTAAAAAATTAATGACTCAAAGCACAGTGAATGATGATTCTCATTAATTCATCAAACATTTGTTGACCATGTGCAAAGTCACTTTGGGAATACCAAGAGTTATCACAGGGTTTCTTCACTCCAGTTGCTCACACATGGAATGCTTCAAGAATTTACCAGAGACCATTGGCATTTAAGAATTCCACATTTTCTGTTGCTATGATCTGAATGTTTGTGTTTCCCCAAAATTCATATGTTGAAATCCTAACCTTTAAGGCAATGGTATTAAGGGATGAAGCCTTTTGTAGGTAATTTAGATCATGAGAGTGGAGCCCTCATGAATGAAATTAGTGGCCTTATAAAAGAGGCCCTGAAAGAGAACCCTTTCTTCTCTCACCATCTGAGAATGTAGCGAGAAGTTGCCATCTATGAATCAGAAACCAAGCCCTCACCAGACACAGAATCTGCTGGTGCCTTGATCCTGGACTTCCCTGCCTCCGGAGCTGTGAAAAATAAATTTCTGTTGTTTATAAAATATCCAGTTTATGGTATTTTGTTACAGCAGCCCTAATGGACTAAGACGTGTGTTTATTTTTGTGTGTATGAGAAATGACTGAGTAATTTTCTGTCTGTTCAGCGTTCTTAAAATGATTGAGCCTCTGTGTCTTCGTGGCAGTTGTAGTGTGGTCACATCCAGGAATCACTTGACTGTACTGAAATGTGATTAGAGAAAAGGCTGGGAATACATACAGAAATATCTACCTATGATGTCTTAGTAGTTTTGAAGGACTTTGTGAATGCCGAACATCATCTGTTGGCTGACACTATGGGTGGTATGGTAAATGAGAAGTTAAAGTGGACTGCAGGGCTCAGAAAAGCTATTATGGAGGTGGTGAGGCTTAAGGCAGGGTTTGAAGAATGAAAGCAGAAACAGCAATGTAAGATAGAGCAGAATGGTCATGTAGGAGAATAGTGAGAGAGGCAGCTGGAAAGAAAAATTGGAGCTAAGTTACCTGGATCTTTGATGATCAGGCTAAAATCTACTTGATTCTGAAGCCTAGAACCTATAGGTGAGTGATTCTCCAGGAGAATGCAATATGGCTTCCTGGGTTGTCAAAAACACATGCTTCTGGAGAGCCTAATTTGCACTGTCCTACCTGGGGTGCCCTTCTCCTTCTTTCCTGCTTTTCTAAGATCCCTTCTGTATTGAAATAGTAAGCAACATGCCCTTGTGACTGATGAGCATATGTTGTTTCTCTGGGTGGGTTATATCAAAAAGAAAATAAAACAAAAAGATTGAAATTATGTATAATATGATCTGTGGGTATCCACGGAGATTTTTTTAAAACATAAAAGCGATATGAGTAAAACAGTCTCTGGGGAAGATGACCATCGCAGTGGTTGCAATGAGCAAGAAGGAAAATCTTGAGGCAGGAAGTTGATGCCTCAGACAATGTTGGTTGTCAACCCAACATTCATTGCCTGCTTTTTCACTGCTAGCAGAGACCCAGTTTTGATCAGTTCCCCTCCTTGCTCTACAAGAATTAGGGGAGCTTGACTCCATTCCCAGCTCTAGGGGAAAAACTGTACTTGGTGTAAGCCAATCATGACAGTCCTGTTCCCCCTACCAAGAATCAAATTAGGAGTGTGCATGTGGCACAGTAGGACACTGAGATGTAAGGGGGGCCTGTGAAAGGTATCTTCACTTCTTGTTGCATATCGGGTTCTCTGAAAAAACAGACTCTGAGAAGGCAATGAGCATGCGGGAATTTCATGAGGGAGTGCATTTGAGATTGATGCCTGTGGGAGGAAAGAGAAGACAGCAGGAGTGGGTGAGAGAGACTTTCAGCTGTGATGTAGTTGCAGTGAATGCCTCAGCCAGCCCAACAAAGAACTCTAAGGATGGTCCTGCGGAGTCGTTCTGAGCTGAGGTGAGGAAGCTGGACCTTTATGTACTGGTGACAAACAGTTATTGGATATTGGCTGCTCCCAGGAAGGGAAAGTGAATTTCAGCAAGGCAAGTATCTTCAGTAAAGGGCATTTCCAAAAAGGACTGACAGCTGCAGGCTCTCTGCTAAAAACACCTCCAGCAGCTGAGAGAATAAGTCCTTCAATCCTAAAGAGGAATATAGGTAGCACATTTCAGCATCCACTATACTCCTAAAATAATCATACAGACAAGAGAAAGTCCCTCTTGTTCCACTGACATTATGCATGAATGTATGCCTGGAATACAATAGCCATTTCACAACCAGACTGAGACTGGAGTCAACACAGGAAGATGAGGAGAATGAAGAGAACGACAAGAGAAATAGAACCAGAGCCTGTATCCATGTTGCCTGGAGCCTACCTGGGGTTCTGGACTCCTTCATATAGGTGGTAAAAATGTTGTTACTGTTTGCATCAGTTGAGTTAGGCTTTTCTCTTACTTGAACCCCAAGCATCCTAGCCAAGGATGGATACTTCAGGCAACAGACGATAAGGCTTGAAAAACATACAAAGAATGGGAAAGAAGGCACAGGTACAAGAAATATTACAAAGAAAGCATCAGTAAAACCTAAGGCCTGGCACTATGAGGTACAATGGTGACTTCATTTTTATAATAGTCACAAACTTCCTTGTTTTTGGAATGGCCAAATGAATTAAATGATGGAATCAATATTCTGGCAAATATTTTAAGTGGTTGATGTGGTCTGTTTGTGTTTTGTGATAGCCCAGAACAAATCGTACCTCAATTTCTTTCTGGGGAACTACCTTTCCCTATTGTGAAAAATCTAGTGGAATGGGAAATCCAGATGTCTCCCCGTCCAACTATGAAAGCCCAAGAGTTTCAGGAAGTAGCATCCACCTGATTCTTCTTTATTTCCCTGATATAGTGTAAGGCAGGCACCTTTTCTTGGCCATCTTGACCTTGAATTAGAAGAAGAGACAGAATAAGTGACAAAATGGTTGTATTTTTAAAAATTTCAATAGCAGCACCCTGACTGTTCCTACAATGCCTATTTCCCAGTGCTCCACCCCTGCCCACTCAAAGCTGCCCCTCTTTTGCCTGCTTCCAAACCTTTTCTTCTGCCTTCCTGTCAACATTGCATACTCCTGAAATCCTGCTCACGTTTCACCAATATCCAGTCTCTCTTTAATAATACAACCCCTGAGCTTTAGCTAGGCACATGAATTCCCAGCTCAGGATATTTCACCCTCCCTTGCAATTTGATATAGTCCTAAGACTAAGTTCTGTCACGGAATGTAAGTGGAAGTAATGTATGCTAACTTCCAAGTTGTTCCTTGATAATGGAAGGTTCACATGCTATCCTGAGCCTCTCCCTTTAATCTTGACTAGGAGATGAAAACTGGGCAGCCATCTTGAACCATGAAATGGAAGCATGTTGAGGATTGCAGAGTGGCTTCACTAGTCTTGGATTGCACATTTCTGGACTGTGATCTGAGAAAGAAACATGTACCCTGAATCAGCCAATCTACAGTGGGTCTCTGTCACAGCATCTTGGCATCTACCCTGAATAATATAACTTCTAATAAGTTCTTAATTTTTGAACAAACTTATCTGACATGCCTAATCAATTAGTGTTAATAATATGAAAATATTAATAAAATTAAAACTTTAGGGGGTTTTGTAGTTCAAATATTGGCAGACATGAAATATTTAAATGATTCCGTAGCCAAGAGAAGCTGCACAGACACTGGAATATTTATAGTGTAAGACAATAAGAATCGTGGTATTTGTGTTTCCATAACACTGAGGAACCATTTCCACCTTGGATCCAATCTAGAAATTATTTTTTTCCTGCCAAAGCCTAACTTGGATAAAATCCTCTCCTTCACAAATGTGGAGCAGAAGCCATAGGAGGAGAAAACTGAGTTTCCATAGAACAGAGGACAGAGACACAGCACAGAGAATAAGATTTTATTTCCAGAGTTGTACAATAAAAGCAATGGGATTTTTGTAGAATGTTGGAGGAGATGAACTAGCCTAGTAATATAGTTGCTACATCTCAAAACTTTAAAGTAATTTTTGAGCAATTACTCATGTAGACATAGTTTTCTATACATTTTCAGAAAGACTCTACAGCGTAGACATTTACTGACCACCAAATACCTATGTGCTTCTCTACGTTTTCTAGCCTTCTTGCAATTAGGTAGAACCATATGGCTGGTTATGGCTGTGAAAAGTGTGATATATTATTCCTAGGCTTAAGCATTTAAGAGCCAACATATGTTGTTAAAACCTCCCACAAAGAAAACCCCAGGCCCAGTTGACTTCACTAGTGAATTCTACCTAACATTTAAGGGAGAAATCATACCAATTCTCATAAAACCTTAGAGAAAATTGAAGAGGAGGGAATATGTTCCTATGTAGTCTATGAGGCCAGAATTACTCTGATAGCAAAACCAGACAAAGACTACAAAAAAAGAAAATTACAGCCCAATTTTCCTCTTGAACATAGATGTAAAAATTCTTTAAATTTTAGTAAATTGAATCAAGCAATATATAACACAAAAAGTATAACATATCACATCCAAGTAGAGTCTATCCTAGGAATACAAAGTAGTTTTAACATTCAAAATTCAATCAATGTAATTTATCACATTAACAGATCAAAAAAGAAAAATAATATTATCATCTTGATAGATGCAGAGAAAGCATTTGACAAAAATTCAACATCTATTCCTGGTAAAAGCTTTCCACAAACTAAGACTGGAAGGAAACTTCCTCAAACCATTAAAGAACATTTCAAAATAACTGCAGTTAATATCATACTTAATGGTGAAGGTAGAATACTTTTCCCCTAAGGATGTCTGCTCTTGCCACTTCTATTCAATATTTTACTGGAAGTTCTAGTCAATGAAATCAGGCCAGAAGAGAAAATAAAATATATTCAGATTAGGAAGAAAAAAATGAAACTGTCTATTCAAAGATGGCATGATTGTCTATATAGGAAATCCAGGTTGGGTGCAGTGGCTCATGCCTATAATCCCAGCAGTTTTGGAGGCCAAGGCAGGAGGATCACTTGAGGCCAGGAGTCTGAGACCAGCCTGGGCAACATGGCGAGACCCTGTCTATTAAAAAAATCCAAATCCAATAGAATTTACAAAAAGTTGTTAGAACTAATAAGTAAGTTATATATACCATTTACTATACAAGCAATCAGAATTGAAATTTTTAAAATAATGCTATTTGCAATAGCATTAAAAATATGAGAGATCTGTAGATAAATCTGGCAAAAGCTGTGCATGACCTGTATACTACAAACATTAAAATATTGAGAAAAATTAAATTTCATGGATCTGAAGACTCAATATTTTTAAGATGTCAAATCTCCCTGAACTGATCTTTACATTCAACTCAGTCCAAATCAAAATCTCAGTAGACTTTTGTCATGGAAATTGACAGACAAATTCTAAAATGAATATTGAAATGCAAAGAACTAGAGCAGCAAAAACCACTTTGAAAAAGAAAAATAAATTTGGAGAAATAACACTCCCTGACTTCAAGATTTATTAAAAAGCTATGTTAATGAAGATAATGTGGTGTTGGCATAAAGGTAGACAAACAGATCAATGAAACAGAAGAGAAAGTCCAGAAATAGACCCATGCATATAAGATCAATTAAATTCTGACAAAGGTGCCAAGGCAATACAGTGGCAAAAAGATAGTATTATCAACAAATGATACTGTAACAATCACACATCTACATGCCAATAAAAAGAGCGCTTTGATCCACGTCTAGAAGAAAACACAAGAAAATCTTTGTGATCTTGGACTAGGCAAAGCTTTCCTAGATATGACACCAAAAGCACAATCTATAAAAGAGGAAAATAATGTGAAATGAACTTCATCAAAATGAAAAAGGTATGCTTCTCAAATGATGATGTTAACAAACTAAAAGACGAGCCACAGGTGAAGAGAAAATATTTGTAAATTATATGTCCAGAATATATGAAGAACTCCAAAATCAATCATAAGAAAATAAATAAGCACCCAAAATTTGGAATAGACACTTCACAAAAGTAGATATACGGATGACAAATAAGCACAAAAAGATGCTCAACATCATTAGGGAAATTCCAGTTAAAACCATAATGTGATATTACTACGTACCTATGAGAATGGTTGAAATTTAAAAGGCTGGTTATATACACCAAATGTTGGGGAAAATATGAAGAAATTAAATTCTCATTCCCTGCTGGTAGGAATATCAAATGGTACAAAGACTTGGAAAATAGTTAGGCAGTTTATTTAAAAGTTAACCATACACCTATCATATGAGCCAAATCAGAATTAAGCTGAATGAATGAAGCCAAAACAAAGGGTACCTACTGTTATTATTCGAATTCTATAAATTGTAGACAAATTAATGTATAGTGAGAAAACATTAGTGATAGCCTGGGGGAGGGGATGGAGAAGGGCGGAAAGAGAAGTTACAAGGGGGTATAAACAAACTTTTGGGGGTGATGGATATGTTCACTATATTGAATGTGGTAATGGTATATATACATGTTAAAATTTGTCAAACTGTACACTTTAAATATATGCAGGTTATTGTATTTCAATTATACTTCAGTAAAACCATTTTGTCAAAAGTGCTGTAAGGTGAAGATCAGATTAAGGGTGTAGCCCTCAATAAAATCTCTTACTTGTACAAAATTACTCAGGAAAAAAAATGTAATTAAGATGATGGCCTTCTCTGCCCTCTTCTAGATTCTTTCATTATTAAATCAATAGAGAGAGAAAGATGTGGGATTTACAAAACAGCAAAAAGTGTGCCAGATCTGTTAATTATGTCCTCAAAAGAACTATGGGTGTGGCTGTTACATGGCATTGACTACAATCATATTTTAAGAAGTCTAATAAGGCTTTATTAAGTTTATTTTTAAAGTGTCAAATTCAGTGGTTTTAGTATAGTCACAAAGTTGTACAACCAATATCGCTAATTCCAGAGCAGTTTCATCAGCCCCAAAAGACACATCATACCTAATTAGCACTCACTTTTCATTCCTCCCTCCTGCTAACCCCTGGAAACTAGTCTACTTTCTGTCTCTATGGATTTGCCTATTTTGGATATTTCATGTAAATTGTATTATATAAAACATGGTCTTTCGCATTTGTCTTCTGTCATTTAGCATAATGTTTTTAAGGGTCATCCATGTTGTAGCATGTGTCACTGCTTCATTCCTTTTTATGGATAAATAATATTCCATTACATAGGTGTGCCATTTTTATTAATCAGTTAACAAGTTGTTCAGTCTAACAAGTTTTTAAGAGTCTTGTGGCTGGGCGCGGTGGCTCAGGCCTGTAATCCCATCATTTTGGAAGACAGAGGAGGGTGGATCATTTGAGGTCAGGAGTTCGAGCCCAGCCTAGCTAACATGGTGAAACCCTGTCTCTACTAAAAATACAAAAATTAGCCTAGAAGTAGTGGCACGAGCCTGTAATCCTACCTACTCGGGAGGCTGAGGCAGGAGAATCGCTTGAGCCTGGGAGGTGGAGGTTGCGGTGAGCCCAGATCAGGCCACTGCACTCCAGTCTGGGCAAGAGAGTGAGACCCTGTCTCAAAAAAAAAAAAAAAAAAAGTCTTGTACTGCTAGAGAAGCCACAAGTCTGGGCAATAACAAATGAAATAAAATAAGACGACTATTCAAGCCTTAAAATCCTCCAAGGACCTTGAGTATATACAACCTTTATTTAATCAATCAAATTTTTTTTAATGAAATAAACCATCTTTGGGTCCCCAGTCTTCTAAGGGCAGCAGACAACACTAGATAGACTCAAGGAGAGCATATATGTTCTTCAATAACTACTTTAGTTATGGCAAGAAGAGGAATAGAAAAAGGAGAGCTGCTAGAGGGCAGGCCAGGGACCACCAAGAACAATGGACAAGAGAGTTTCTTCCAGAGAGAAAATCAGGGCCTGATTCAGAATGTTCTTCACTCTCAGGATAGGGGCCTCCACTCACACAGAGCAGTTTTGGAACTGCTACATCCAGTAACTGCTGTGTGTCTCTTTCTTTCCCTTTCCAAATGAGAATGTTTATTTCCACCATTATATGTTAGGTGTGTGTTGGAAGGGGAGGCCAGACAATTCGTTGTTTTCATTAGGCTTTTGGACCAAGAAGAACCAGGACTGGTCCAGAGGTGAAGGCTATCATGCATTGCCCAGAGATGCAGAATTATAAGCTATATTAATAGATTACATGGGACTTTGGGTGGCCTCCCTTGGGGAATGGTGGAGGGTATTCTATACATGGGAATGTATTTAGATCAGGAGGAAGTTTCCTTTTGGCTAAAGGCAACTTTCCAGAAGAGGAAGCAGCTGTGAGCCACTGGCCAACATTAACAGCAGCTGGGAGATGTGTGCACCTGCCTGGTGAAAGTCATCAAGGTTGGGGCACCAATAGCATCTACTACAGGGTGAATGGAAGCAAGGGGATATTTGGTAAACAGAAGTGTGGACCGTGGCAGAGGCATCTAGTGCACATTGAATATCCATGTGTTTCTCCACATTTCCAAGCCCTCTTTACAAATAAATGGGGTCATGTGGCCAAAGTGCTTGAAGAAGTAAAATTTGTCACTTTTGAGGCAAAGCATTTAAGAGTCTCCTAGTTCTTCTCTTTTCCTGCCTCAGCAATCATGAAGCTCAAATGTTAAGATATCAGTGTCGGCGCGGTGGCTCACGCCTGTAATCCCAGCACTTTGGGAGACCGAAGCGCGTGGATCACCTGAGGTCAGGAGTTCAAGACCAGCTTGGCTAATATGGCCAACCCTGGTCTCTACTAAAAATACAAAAATTAGCAAGGTACAGTGGAGCATGCCTGTAATCCCAGCTACTCAGGAGGCTGAGGCAGGAGAATCGCTTGAACCTGGGGAGTAGAGGTTGCAGTGTCGCCTGGGCGACAAAGCAAGACTCCATCTCAAAAAACAAACAAACAAACAAACAAAAACAAAGATATCAGCGTCTCCATCAGCCTGTGTCGCTATGTGGAACAGAGCTACCCCCAAAGCTCACCTTGTTGGCTCACATTGAACTTATATCCTGAGCTCAGAATAAACCTTTGTTGTGTTAAGCCGCTTGTTTGGATGTTTATTTGTTATATTATGAATTGGTTTATCCATTCAAGTTTGATTAGGAAAGCAGAGATACTGTAAGTGATATGGAATTTTGAATTTATGATAAGGATTACTTTAAGATGTCAAGTCTCCCTGAACTGATCTTTACATTCAACTCAGTCCAAATCAAAATCTCAGTAGGCTTTTGTCATGGAAATTAACAGACAAATTCTAAAATGAATATTGAAATGCAAAGAACTAGAGCAGCAAAAACCACTTTGAAAAAGAAAATAAATGTGGAGAAATAACACTCCCTGACTTCAAGATTTATTAAAAAGCTATGTTAATGAAGATATTGTGGTGTTGGCATAAAGGCAGACAGATCAATGAAACAGAAGAGAAAGTCCAGAAATAGACCCACGCATATAAGATCAATTAATTTCTGACAAAGGAGTTGTGGAAGCTGGTGAGGAACCATATAGAAAGCTGTTGTCCATTGAGTACACAAAGAAGGAAGCAATAGATACAGGGACCTCCTTGAGGGTGAAGGGTGGGAGGAGAGTGAGGGTTGAAAAACTACGTATCAGATACTATTCTCACTACCTGGGTAACAAAATTATCTGTACACCAAACCCCCAACATGCAATTTACCCAGGTAAAAAACCTGCAGTGTACCCCCTGAACCTAAAATAAAAATGGAAAATAAATACATTAATAACTAATAAATAAAATCATAGCCAAAAAAAAGAGTTGTGGCCTCTGCATACAATGATGAGTGTGAAGTCACTGTAGGTAGCAGGGCCAGAAATCAGAAAGAAAAGTTGAATATAAAGTGGGAGAAAGCAAGGCCAAACTGGAGCCCATAAGGACAAACTGGAAACCATCCATTACTGACTGTCTCCAGTTTCAATGATGTGCGTGACCTGCAGAAGTTGACATCTTTTGCCATGGAGCTGCATATGCATCTGGCTCAGAACTTAAAGAAACTGAAGGAGGTCAGGAAGGAGGCAAAGAATCTGTGGGCCCAGCTCTTGTCCCATATCAACAAAGTGACCCAGCATATCCGCAGCAATATGTACAGCCTGCAGGATTGCCTGGCTCCTTACACTGAGCTGCAGAGAATAATGGGTACTACTTCACCTTTACCTTCTAAATTCTCTTGTGACCCACCACAAAAGAGAACCACACAGGGAAAGAAATTCTGAGAAACACAGTTCCAAGTTAGCTAAGTTGACCTACAAAGCCACTACACGTAGCCTAACGTAATACAGACTCAGAAAAGTGATGGCAGTGTGACACCCAGAACTTGAGTAACACAATAAAGTAAGAAAAAATCAAAGTGAAGACAATTCTCTCAGCCACACTTGGCTAAAGATATTCATCAATTCATAGAGAAAAAATTAAAAAATAAATGTAGGAAATCAAATAATTATAGTTAATGCTGCACACAATTTAAAGTATAGTGATTAAGAGCACAGATTTTGTAAAGTCAAAAATCCACTTACAAGCTGTATGATCTTACACAGTTACTTTTTTTCTCTGTGACTCATTTCTAAATCTATAAAATGGGGATAGTAAAACTTTTCTCATAGGGTTGTTGTGAAGATTAAAAGAGTTAATAAAAATAAAGCCCTTGTAACTGTGTTTGGTGCATAAGTGTTTATTAAATGTTAATATTTTCACTATTATGTATAACCATGCTTTAACTTTATATAAGATACACACTTATAATGCTCAGTAAATTTCTAGGTTGTCTTTATGAAGTTCCAGGTGAAATGTTTCCTCCATGTGTTATGGCAGATAGCTACTTGGAATGGGGACCCCTACCTGAGAGTTGTAGGCAAGATGCTGTTGTCCAGAATGGGGAAAACCAAGTCTGTAGTCTCTCTTGCAGAATACTTCCCTTGCAAAAAGATGTCTGATATAATCTATAGCTCAGTAACATGAATTATTATCACTTATATATTAAGTTGGTGCAAAAGTAACTGCGGTTTTGCCATTAAAAGTAATTGCAAAGCCGCAATTACTTTTGCACTGACCTTATGTGCATATATGTTTACGTGTGTCATTGACAAGGAACTTCTGACCTAGATCAATGATATATTCACATTCTGTGAATAATTAGAGAGAAAGCAGAGACCATCTACTTAAAAAAATAGACTTCTAAAATTTTTCCTTTGTCTTCTGTTAAGGCATCCTCTTAGGTAAATAAAGCCAAGGTATTCAAGCAAGTACAATTGTGGTTTATCAGACTCAATTCTAGATCTGGTGATAATTCTCACTAGAACATCTGTATGTATTTGTGTGTATGTGTCTGTGCATGAGAGGCTATTATCAAATCAGAGTTTGTATTAGTAGATGTTCACAGCCAATTTGGTTGATTGTATTTTGTTAACAGGTATGACTGGGCTTTTCCAATTTCTCGTATCAAAAAGAGAAAAGGTATTCAGTGACAAGTAAAAAAAATCATAGAGATGGTTAGGTGTAGTGGCTCACACCTGTAATCCCAGAACTTTGGGAGGCAGAGGCAGGAGGATCACTTGAGGCTAGGAGTTCAAGATCAGCCTGGGCAACATGGCAAGACCCCCGACTCTACAAAAAAAAAAAAAAATTAGCAGTAGCTGTGACTATGGGAATGTGCCACCATGCTCAGTTTACTCAGCAGGAGGATTGCCTGAGCCCGGGAATTTGAAGCTGCAGTGATCTACGACTGCTTCTTTGCACTCTAGCCTGGGCAACACAGCAAAACCCGTCTCTTTAAAAAATCATAGAGTTGCATTCATTGAGACTTATGTCTGCGTTCTTTTCAAGGTCTCTAGGGTAGTGAGTGGGCTCTCCCTGATGGTCATGGTTGATTCCATGCCATCAGCCTTCTTGTGTCTAGGGGACCCATATGGAAAAAAGTTACCCACATTCCTCTCTCTCTGACCATGCTGTTCAACTTAAACCAGATCAATGTAGATTTTTTTAAACTGAAGGATGTGTGGCAAATAATTCTGTTTAATAAGAGAATCCTGATTTTTAGCTAGGCATATTGCTTCTAAGAATAAAGGACTACATTTTCTGGCTTCCCTTGTTGTAGAAATGTGATCAAGTTCTGGCCAATGGGATTAAGTGGAGGTGGTGTATGCAACCTTTGGGAAGGCTGTTTAAAGGAGCTAACTCAGTGGAGGGCTTTTTGCTTTTCTTCCCTGTTCTTTCCTAGGTGGAATACAGATATAATGGCTGAGCTCCAGCATTCACCCTGGGATGTGGGATGACCTAAAGGACAGAAGTTACATGGTAAGAATGGCTGGGCAAAAAGTTGGGATGATCGTAGATTCCTGATGACTTTGTGAAGTTGTCATACCAATTGTCGTCTGTATACCTATGAGCTTGTTTTATGCAAGAGAATAAACTATTGTGTTTTTAGCCACTGTATTCAAGTCTCTGTTACAACTAGCTGAATACAATTATTAATACAATCAGGAAGTCCTGGAAGGTTTTTAGAAACATTTTTCTTTGCCAGAATGGTATCTCCTGTGGATCCTCCTTCAGTTCCAAATCTAGTTTCCCACCTCAGGTTGGTGACAACTGCCCAAATTCAAATGACCATTGAATTCTCCCCCATATGATTGCCTCATTCCTTTCTACAGGAGGAACTTCACCCTGGGGTTCCTTAAAGCATTAAGCAGTGTCTTTGATTTCAGCCAATAGGCCTGGACAGAGACTAGCTGGTGGCTCCAGCACAATCCTGGTTTTATAAATGATGATAATGTGCATCATCCATTCTAGTTTACACATCCTATCAGTGACAACTGCAGAGTTGATGGCCCATTTAACTATGACACCAACTGTGTCATGTCAGTTTAGGTCCTCTGGAAAGCAGATGCCAATATGGAGTTAGATGTACAGGAGATACATTAAGAGTAACACATGTAAATGATAAAGAGGAAGGTGAAATCCCATAGATTTTCCAGATATAAGTGGTGGACTTAGTTTGTTATAGATGGGGAAAACCCCAGCTTTGCTTGTTTCCCAAGGCTGAGGTCCTGGTTTGAGGTGAATGGTGATTACAGCCAGATATTTGACGGGAAGAGTCTGGAAGTCAGAGAACCATAGAAGTGCTGAGATAGGCTCTCCATACTTCCCTGGTGGATGGCCAAACTAAACACATGGGAGAGACCCAAAAGATCCTGGGGAAAAGTGAAAGCCAAGGGAAACATGAAAACTGGCTGCAACTTTGAATACATTTTTTAACCACACACAGTTCAATCAGCAGAGGGTAGAAGCCTTATAAGCTCAAACTGTTTCAACACAACCTCAGCCAAATTGATTGGCAATAACTAAGCTATTCAGAGATGGGGGCAATCTTTAGAAAGTTGGGCTGAAATGTTAAAATAAGAATTAAAAATGTGAGCAGAAACATCAGTGGCTGCATACTAGGAGTGAGGTGAGTGAAGCAGATTCTGCAGTTTAAGTTCAGAAAAGGTATTAAACACCAAACAAGCAAAATAAACAAAAAGGCTTCAGAAAAATAAAACAATCGAGAATTATTACAATATATTCTATAAAATGTTATCTGAAGTGTTCAATTTTCTTTTTTTCTCTCTTTTTTTTAAATACTGCTCCTTGCAGAGCAGGGTTACCCTATAGGCAGTGTGCCGAGAGTAGCCTGAAGTGTTCAATTCTCAACTAAAAATTGATAGACATATAAAGAAACTGGAAAGTGTAACCTAAACTCAGAGGGAAAAGTAGTCAATAGACACTGACTCTGATTGAACTCAAATGTCGGATTTAGCAGAGACTGCCTTCAAAGCAGGTATTATAAATTTGTCAAAGAAATTAAAGAAAACTATGTTTGATAAATTAAAAGGAAATATGTTAATAGTGAGTTAACAAATAGAGAATCTTAATAGTGAAATAAAAAAACTAATTCTAGAGTTAAAAAAGCACAATAACTGAAATGAAATTTTTTATTTTTTATTTTACTTTAATTTCTGGGATACATGTGCAGAATGTGCAGATTTGTTACACAGGTATACGTGTGCCATGGTGGTTTGCTGCATCTATCAACCCATTATCTAGGTTTTAAGCCCTGCATGAATTAGGTATTTGTCTTAATGCTCTCCTTCCCCCACCCCCCGACAGGCCCCTGTGCGTTTTGTTCCCCTCCCTGTGTCCATGTGTTCTCATTGTTCAACTCCCACTTATGAGTGAGAACATGTGGCATTTGGTTTTCTGTTCCTGTGTTAGTTTGCTGAGGATGATGGCTTCTGGCTTCATCCATGTCCCCGCAAAGGACAGGATCTCATTCCTTTTTATGGCTGAATAGTATTCCATGGTGTATATGTACCACATTTTCTTTATCCAGTCTATCATTGATGGGCATTTGGGTTGGTTCCATGTCTTTGCTCTTGTAAATAGTGCTGTAATAAACATACATGTGCATGTGTCTTTATAGTAGAATGATTTATATTCCTTTGGGTATATACCCAGTAATGGGATTGCTGGTATTTCTGGTTCTAGATCCTTGAGGAATCACCACTCTGTCTTCCACAATGTAAATTAAGCTAGTTTACATTCCCACCAACAGTGTAAAAGCATTCCTATTTCTCCACAGCCTCGCCAGCATCTATTGTTTCTTGACTTTTTAATAATCACCATTCTGACTGGCATGAGATCGTGTCTCATTGTGGTTTTGATTTGCATTTCTCTAATGATCAGTGATGTTGAGCTTTTTTTCACATGTTTGTTGGCTGAATAAATGTCTTCTTTTGAGAAATATCTGTTCATATCCTTTGCCCACTTTTTGATGGGTTTGTTTTTCTTGTAAATTTGTTTAAGTTCCTCATAGATTCTGGATATTAGACCTTTATCAAATGGGTAGATTGCAAAAATTTTCTCCCGTTCTGTAGGTTGCCTGTTCATTCTGATGATAGTTTCTTTGCTGTGTAGAAGCTCTTTAGCTTAATTAGATCCCATTTGTCAATTTTAGCTTTTGTTGCAATTGCTTTTGGCATTTTCGTCATGAAATCTCTGCCCACGCCTATGTCCTGAATGATATTGCCTAGGCTTTCTTCTAGGGTTTTTATGGTTTGGGGTTTTACATTTAAGTCCTTAATCGATCTTGAGTTAATTTTTGTATAAGACATAAGGAAGGGGTCCAGTTTCAGTTTTCTGCATATGGCTAGCCAATTTTCCCAGTACCATTTATTAAATAGGGAATCCTTTCCCCATTGCATCTTTTTTGTTGGGTTTGTTGAAGATCAGATGATTATAGATGTGTGGTGTTATTTCTGAGGTCTCTGTTCTGTTCCATTGGGCTATATGACTGTTTTGGTTACTGCAGCCTTGTAGTATAGTTTGAAGTCAGGTAGTATGATGTCTCCAGTTTTGTTATTTTTACTTAGGATTGTCTTGGCTATGTGGGCTCTTTTTTGGTTCCATATGAAATTTAAAGTGGTTTTTTTCTAATTCTGTGAAGAATGTCAATGGTAGTTTGATGGGAATAGCATTGAATATATAAATTGCTTTGGGCAGTATGGCCATTTTCACAATATTGATTCTTCCTATCCACGAGGATGGAAAGTTTTTCCATTTGTTTGTGTCATCTCTTATTTCCTTGAGCAGTGGTTTGTAGTTCTCCTTGAAGAGGTCCTTCACGTCCCTTGTTAGCTGTAATACTAGGTATTTTATTATCTTTGTAGCAGTTGTGAATAGTTCATTCATTCGTGATTTGGCTCTCTGCTTGTCTACTGTTGGTGGGAATGCTTGTGATTTTTGCACATTGATTTTGTATCCTGAGACTTGGCTGAAGTTGCTTATCAGCTTAAGGATTTTTTGGGCTGAGACGATGGGATTTTCTAAATATAGAATCATGTTGTCTGCAAACAGAGACAATTTGACTTCCTCTATTCCTATTTGAATATCCTTTATTTCTTTCCCTGCCTCATTGTCCTGGCCAGAACTTCCAATACTATGTTGAATACGAGTGGTGAGAGAGGGCATTCTTGTAATGAAAATTTTAACAAAGCTGTTTAACATGTCAGTTTGGTCAATTTATTTGAGCCCTATTTTATTTTTTTGGCAACTGTAAAGAGTAAATTACTTAATCAATGACACACTGTTGATCTCTGAAACAGAGACTATTCATAAAAGGCAGAGAAAATAATTATTTTCAAATGTTATTATGTTTATGCTTCCTTTCTAAAAAGTTTTTTGTGGTTAACAACTAAGTGTTGAAACATGAGCCAGGTGCGGTGGCTCACCCCTGTAATCCCAGCACTTTGGGAGGCCGAGGCCAGTGGATCACCTGAGGTCAGGAGTTTGAGACCAGCTTGGCCAACATGGTGAAACCCCATCTCTACTAAAAATACAAAAAAAATTGCTGGGTGTGGTGGCAGTTGCCTGTAATCCCAGCTACTCAGGAGGCTGAGGCAGAAGAATCACTTGAACCTGGGAGGTGGAGGTTGCAGTGAGCCGAGATCAAGATGGTGCCATTGCACTCTAGTCTGGGCAAAAAGAGTGAAACTCTGTCTCAAAAAAAAGAAAAAGAAACATAAAAACTATTTGCCAACTCCATTGAGCCTTACACAAATACAAGAACAATGTTTCCTTCAGTTGTTTTTGGAAGGTCATATTTTTACTCTGGAATTATTATTGATAACATAATTCATATTATTTTCAGATACTTGGTCATGGCAGGCAGTTGCTTTAAGCAAAGTGTACTATGCTTGCTTTAAAAAACCAAGTTTCTTCAGCTTTTTCAGCTGTGCTCAAATGCAAATAGTTCAGAGGGAGGTCCATGTTTCTCTGTGTTGTTTGGATTTCCATTTCTTTCAACCTTGGCCATTTCAATCCCTTCAAGGTCTCTTTTTAATGTGTCCTATGGTTTACTTGATGTCTAATTTCTCCCAACCCCTCACATTTCTCTTTTATGGTTATTTCCCTTGGTATCGGATACCAACCCTGAGGAAAGTGCTCTGCTAGGTCTCAAGAATGCAAAATTTACATCATGGGGGAATTTTAGAGAATAAGTAACATATAGGCATGTAAATTATACACCCACTGTCTAGTTGATATCAATTTTATCAGTTTACACATGTACCTTCTTACTCCTTTCCGCATTGCTTCACCCACACACTGTCTGAGCCCTGTGTCTTATATTTCAATCCTTGATGAAAGTAAACTTTGCTGGTTTTATAAATATGAAATTCTGTCACTAAGAAGGCATAATCTTATAGTCCTGACACTGACCCCATGCTGAAGACTGGGGTGTAGTCTTTTGGAGCATTTCTCTTCTGACTCCTGAAATCACTGACTTGGATATATTCGTGGCCAGAGTAATCCCTTTGCTAATGATTGTGAAAAATGACTAAAATATCACCCAAATATGATGCTCTATTCAGGTTCTCAGGAAGGAGGCATAAAATCTTTTGCAAGTCGTCTAATCTTGGTAACAAAACTTGCTTTCAAATAAATTCAAACATAGTCTGTTACAGCGTTAGGGAACAAACAGAATGCATTGATTATTCCATTTATTTGATGTTTAGGCCCATCTAAGAAAATGGTGATAAATTCATGCCTTAGTAAATCATAAAACAAAATAAATTTCCATTATTCTGTTTCCTCCTCTACCTATGCCTTCCCACACATACCCACTGCAAATGTTGCTGCCACCACTATCCTAACAGCCAAAGAATTATTTTTTGTAGCACTAAAGTGGAGCATGAAGAATGGGATAAAGGGTATTCCATGTGTGTGCTGTTTTCTTGGAGTAGCTCTGTGATACCCATCCCACTGCCCACATCCAATTTACTGTATGTGATAAGACTTGGAGTACACATGTTACGGTTAGGGATAATATTTGTACATACTGTAATAATGAATGTGCACTGCGCGGATTTTTTTGGAGTCCACACTATTATCAGTGTGGGAGGTGGAGAGAAAACACATGTGTTTGGATCTTCACTGTATACTCTGGAGAAGGGGAAGAGCTGATGAACAAAGCATGGAGAACAAAATAATTCACTCGGGTACAAGAGAAACAATCGGGGTGATGTTAGCAAGTCCTTGTGATCAGAAGCAAGAATGGAGAGGGAGGCTTCTAAAGCCCAAAAGATTTTAAAAAGAGAGTTATAGCTATGGCACCAGTCTTTGAATATACAGGAAGACCAAATCCTGGGCTATTAGAGGTCAAATGGAGGAAACTTACTGGGAATGAGAAGGGAAAGGGTCAAAGAGTCTTGCCAAGTTGTGTCATCATATGAAGCTAGAGTGTACTTATATTAGCGAAAGGGAATTTGGGACTCAGTTAAGCTCTTTTACATATTTTTCTAGTATTCTTAGGACTACACATGTAGTGAATTTTTATAATATGTTGTCTCAGCATCATTTTGAATATATTGGACTTTCTCATACCAGAAGCAGGGCTTAGTCACCCTTGACACAGTTTCCTGTTCTCCATCTCCTCCCTGTTCCTGAATGTGGTCGATCCAGATATCTACCTTATACAGTCACCTGCTGGTGACCACCTCCCTATGGGACAGCTAGATACAACCTACTTGACTGGCCCCACTGACGCCCCACACTCTACATGGGCCGCACGGATCTGCCACAGCGACCCCTTCTCAGTCACAGCGTGCCTCCATGGAACTCCTGCCTGCTGGCTTTCAACCCACCGATGAGAACTCCCCACGGGAAAGCGGCCTGGGAATGCCTGGACCCCGATAAAGGCCTAGGCCCGCAGGTCCCTCACTCTCTATCTTGCTCCCCACCTGCTGGCTAAGCATGGATGGCCCAGAGGGTTCCTTCCTTCCTGCTGGCCCTGAGAGGAATCTGTAAGGAAGACGCTGCCTCTGGTATTTCACACGTTCTGTGGAGCTGCCTCTCTGTGTCTCACCCCACCCACACACCCGGACCTAACTTCTTTCCCGGTCGGCGTTCTCCTAGAGAGCGGCCCTCTTGGCAGGAATAGACTCGACACAGGTCAGACAAGAGCCACAAGGGCGTCTGCGACTATAAACAACTTTCCTGTGAGAGGGACACCTGGTCATGGGTTGAGCACTTAGGAATGAGGCTGTCTGCCAGGATAAAGAAGTGTCCCGAGGCCCCGTCCCCGCTTCCGGTGCGCTCGCGCTCCTCCTCTCCGCCCCCTCGCTGTGGGCTCGCGCAGTGAGGGTCATGGTGACCTGGGGGGCATGGGGCCGGCGAGCTCCGGGAGGTTCGCATCCTCGGGGACTGGGAGCCCAGTTCTCGGACCCAGGCGAGGCCCCCAGCTTATGACCCGCCCCCATCGCCGTGATCCTCGGGGCCGGGGACCCCCGACTCCACGCGACCGTGACCACATCCAGGTCCCCCAAAAACACACACACGTCCCTTCTGACCTGATGATTCCACTCCCATCATCTCAGAGACTGTCCAGCGCCCCCCTCCCCCGGCTTGGGAGCTTGTCATGCCAGTGCAGCAGACAATCCATGTACACACGCACGTCTGGCCTGGGGACACCTGAGGTCACCTGACCACATAGAACCCCTCCCCATCTCTTCTGACCCGAGGATTCTCCCGCTCGCTCTCCCTGTGACAGTGTCTGGCGAGGGGTAGGGGGGTTGTCCCTTTTCCCCAACCTGGCAATGACCTTGGCATTGGGCTCAGCAGACCCGCCTTCCACATGCACCAGGCCCCCTCAAACCCCTGTGACCAGTTTCACTGCCACCATCTTGGTGAGTGTGTGTCTGACCTCTCCAGAAATGCACATCGACCCCCAGTCAGCCCGGCGACTTTGTCACCTGTGCTCAAGTGATGTCTCCCCTTCCCTTCATACCCACCTGACCTGGGGACATCTGAGGCCAATGTGACTCTAGGCCTGCCCCCTAGCCCCCAGCACACATACACCTGCTTTCTGATCAGTCCCACCATCTCGGTACCTACCTCCCTGACATCTTGTCATCCTAGATCAGCACCTCTCCCGCTCCACACACGCCTGGCCTGGCAACGCTGTGACCACATGTAGTCTCCTGGCTTTTTCCCTGAAGAGCCTGGTCTCTAAATCCTCTGGGCTGGAAGGAATCAGATTTTCAAACCCTGTGAACACCAACCCTGACCCACGATCCTTTTTGTGTCTTTCTTGACCCAGTAAAATGCTCTCATGTAAAAAAATAAAATAAAATAAAAATAAAAAATAAAATAAAATAAAAAGTGGTGTCCCATGAAAAGCAGTTTGTAAGCTTCCCCGGGAGTTCTGTCAGGGCAGGGCTAAAATTTATAGCCACTCCCCAGAGAGATTCCTGAAGACTGAATTAGAGGAAAATCAAAACACATTTATGCTTTGGAGAAAACTTGACTGTTTTATGCTGTTTGAATTGTCTTCTAAAAATGAGTTTTAAATTATAAAAAGTATTAAAATAAATATGTCATATTCCTTCACTCAGTTAATTGTGAAAGCACATGGATTGGCTCTTCACTGGCACATATAGTAGGTATATTCCATTGTGGTAGTTTCCTTGTTTTTCTGGGATCACAACTAGCCTACACTTTCCAGTTTCCCTTGTAGTAAGTTGGGCACATGTCATTGAACGCCAGTGGAATGTGAGCAGAGTGATACATGCCGCTTTCAGGCCTGGAAAATGCCAAGGCCCAAGGAAAATGCTAAAGCCATCAGATGATAGATGCTAAGGTCCCTGAATGTGTGGAGCAAAGCCAACTACTCACCCTTAGTGTACTATCATGTGAACAAGAAATAAACATTTATCATGTTTAACAACTCATAATTGGAGTGTCTTTGTTATAGCAGTTAAACTCCCAGACTAATACAACCAGTGACTTTCAGAGAATATAACCTGGAAATTTCTGCTAATTATTACTAGAAGCTTATTTGTGACAAATAACATTCTGAAGGTGTATAGTAATTTGTAAGTTCGGATCAGTTATTCTCAATTCTTAGTGTTGTGTCAGAATTACCTAGGAAGCTATTTTAAAAGATACATATCCCAAAAGACTAGCCTTGACTTAGTGAATCAGAAGTAGATAAGACATAGGCAGTTATATTTGAAAAACTTCCTTGTGTTTTACATATACCCTTGGCTAGGAACCACTACTCTAAGATAACCCAAATTTTATCTTTAGATGAAGCCAGATTATCTGACCTCATTGTTTTGGGGCCATATAATTTATTTTCCTGGATTGGGTTGTTTTAAAGTATAGTTTGATTGTACTTAAAAAATTAACATGTAATAACACTGATCTTTTTGTGTAAACAGTTCTACAGTTTTATAAATTTTACACATTTAAAGTTTCATGCTTTATCACAAAAATTAGGACACAAACCATTCCATCATTTCAAAACACTACCTCATAATACCCATTTGAATTCACACCCTTAACCCCTTGAAACCACTGATCTGTTATCCATCATTAACAGTTTTGTGTTTTCGAGACTCTCATAGAAATGAAATCATACAGTAGGTAAACTGTTGAGACTGGTTTCTTTCACTCAGCATAGTGCTTTTGAGATTTATTCAAGTTGCTGCAGATATCAACAATTTATTTCTTTTAAGGCTAAGTAGCATTCCATTATACAGACCTAATACAGTTTGCTTTCCAATTACTATTGAAAGATATTTGTGTTGTTTCCAGGTGTTGGAGATTGTGAATAGAGCTTCTATAAAACATTTGAATACAAGTTTTTGTGTGAACCTAAGTTTTCCTTTCTTGAGGGCAGGGCTTTTTAACTTCAGCATTATTAACACTTTGGAATGGAAAATTCGTTTTCAGGGTTATCCTGTGCATTGTAGGATATAGTATCGCTGGCCTCTACTCACTACATGCCAGTAGCATTCTCCTCGCCACCTCCCCACTCCAAGTTGTGACAACCAAATATGTCTCCAGACATTGTCAAACGTCCGCTGGGGTGGGGAGAGGGAAAATCTCCCTGGTTGAGGAATACTGCCTTAAAGGAATTGAAACATCTAATATTACTTTAGTGTGAGACTGCTAGTGACAAATATCACCTTTTGTCTTTAAAATTTTTATGATACATATTTGTACATATTTATGAGATACGTGTGGTATTTTATTACATGCCTAGAACGTGTAATGATCAAGTCAGATTTAGGGAATCTATCACCTTAAGTATTTATCATTTCTATGTGTTGGAAACATTTCAAGTCCTCCCTTCTAACGATACTGAAATATACAATACATTGTTGTTAATTATATAGTCACCCTACTCTACTATTGAATACTAGAACTTGTTCCTTCTATCTATATGTTTGTACATCTTATGTCTGTATGTTTGTACCCATTAACCAACCTCTCTTCATCCTCGTTCCATGCACCTGTCCCAGCTTCTGGTAACAATCACTCGACTTTCTATCTCTATGAAATCAACACTTTTAGTTCCCACACGAGTGAGAATATGTGAAATTTGTCTTTCTGTGCCTAGCTTATTTCACTTAACATAATGACCTCCAGTTCTATCCATGTTGCTGCAAATAACAGGATCTCATCCTTTTTGGTGGATAAATAATATTACATTGTGTATATATACACCACATTTTATCTGTTCATCTGTTAATAAACATTTAGGTTGATTTCATATCTTTGCTATTGTAAATAGTGCTGCAATAAACATGGGGGTGCAGGTATCCCTTTGAAATATCATCTTTTGTTTTAAAATGTCTCTGCTGCCTACATTTCTGAAATAAATTTTCTCTGGATCCGAAATTCTAATTTGGCAGTTTTTTTTTTTGACAGGGTCTCACTGTGTTGCCCAGGCTGGAGTACAGTGGCATGATCTTGGCTCACTGCAGCCTTGACCTCCCAGGCCCAAGCGATCCTCTCACTTCAGCCTCCCAAGTAGCTGGGACTACAAAAGCACACCACCATACCTGGCTAGTTTTTGTATTTTTTTTGTAGAGATGGGTTTTTGCCATGTTGCCCAGGCTGGTCTCGAACTCCTGGGCTCAAGTGATCCTCCTGCTTTGGCCTCTCAAAGTGTTAGGATTACAGGCATGAGCCACCACACCTGGCCTGTTTTCTTTCATTACATTAAAAAATAATTACATTACCTTTTGGCTTTCACAGTTTCTGTTGAGAAGTCAGTTATGTCTTCATAGTGTTCCTTTAAATATGCCATTCTTCCCGACAGCTTTCAATACTTTTATGTTTGGTGGTGCTGTGGTCACCTCACAGAGGTGAAATGGATTTTCCCCCCAACACAAGATTTACTTATGATGATGTCACATACGCATCCAGAAGGTATGAAAATGTTTATTACATACATAATGAGTCTTACTGGGGAAAGCAGGCATGCACGCATCCTGAGCTGGTCGAAAAATGTCTTGAGAAAATAGAGAAAGAAGACTGGCTTGGGATTTTTATGGTAGTTGAGGGGTGGGGCTGGGATAAAGGTTCCCACATGCAGGCTGAGGCTTGAGTGTTTTGAACTTCCAGCTACTACCAAAGGAGGGAGCACCTGAGCTTTCTTGTTAGCTTGCCCAGACGTAGGGCAGAGGGAAACAGGGAGGAGTGGGCTTAAAAGTTGTCAACGAACATCACCAATGGAGTCACACTCTAGTACAGGTGTTAAGTAATTTTATTATGAATTAGTGTTGTTTTATATTTTTCTTGCTTGGGGTTTTTAGTGCCTCTTGAGTCTTTGGGCTGTGACCTTTCATTTTGAAAAGTTCTCAGAAATTTTTCTTCAATTATTGCTTTTGTTCTATTCTCTCTTCTCTTTTTGGGATTCTAATTACACATATATTTGACCTTGTCATACTACTACAAATATCTCAACAACTATCTTTTGTATTTTGCATCATTTTGTCTCTCACATCATATTTTCTTCTGGACTCTTTCAGTTTACTTTCTTTCCATCAATGTATCAGTAAATCCACACACTGATGTCTTAATTTTACTGTTTGTATTTAGTTCTAGAATTTAAAATTTATTATTTTTTTCACAGCTTCCATTTTCTACTAAAATCCTCACTCTTTTGTATTAATTCCTTGAAAATATTAAACTTCAGAAACAACCAATACCTCTTGGTGAAAAGCAGCCCCATGTGCCAAGCACATCTATTTGGGCTTCATTTCTCTCCCAAATTTTGACCTCATAATTCTTATTTTATTTATTTATTTATTTTTTTAGACAGAGTCTCGCTCTGTTGCTCAGGTTGGAGTGCAGTGGCTCGATCTCGGCTCACTGCAACCTCCGCCTCCCAGGTTCAGGCGATTCTCTTGCCTCAGCTTCCCAATTAGCTGGGATTACAGGCGCATGCCACCACACTTGGCTAATTTTTTTTGTATTTTTAGTAGAGACGGGGTTTCACCATGTTGGCCAGACTGGTCTCGAACTCCTGACCTCAGGTGATCTGAACCTCAGAATTCTTTACTGTCCTGATAGCATTCAGATACTTTCAAATTTGTTTTAATATATATACTTTAGTCCAAATTTTCTATCTGTTCCCAGTGGTAGGATGGTCTGAGTCACTTACTGGGAATTACTAGAAATCTAGACACTTGCTTTTAAATGCATGATTACATTTTACAAGACAACTGTCCCTGTTTGTAAAATGTCAATGCCATGAAAAAAATATGGGAAGAGCTCTTTTAGATTGAAAGAGACTTAAAAGACTAACAAACAAATGCAGGGCATGGACCTTGATTGATTTCCAGTTTAAATGAACCAGCTTGTAAAAGACATTTTGAGAAGAGCAAGGGAAATGTGAATATGAGATTGGGTAGCAGTTGACATTAGAAAATTATTGCTAAATTTGTTAGGCAAGATACGAGCACTGTGGTTACACAGGACAATGCACAAAATGTCATTTGTTGAAATGCATCCTGATATATTTAGGGTTGGAATGTCAGGATGTCTAGCTAAAACATGAAGCAAACATAGCAAAGTATGAGTGAAAGATCTATGTGATGGGTTCATGGGTATTTATTATATTATACTTTCTTGTATATTTGAAATATTTCAAAATAAAAAAGTTTTTAAAAACCACAACAGATTAATTTTAAATAAACAAGTTTTATATTCAGAGTAAATTTTCCAGCTTTCATTTCTAAAGTCTTATCTAGTAATTACTGAGGAAACCAACTTATACGTCTATCTTTTGCTTAAAGTTTTCTCCAATTGGTTTAAACTTTTATATTAATTTTCTAATTAATTGCTATATGCAGTAAATTAAATAATTGCAATAATTAAGGAGTCAATATAAATCTGAAGGCAAGTTGTAACATATGTTACCTATAAATATAAAATCAAATGTTCATATGCACAGAGTTTTAATGATTTTTAAGTAATTATAAGCTAAAAACAATACAATAGAAAACTTTTCTGTTGTAATAACATTTGTGTCCACAGGGGAAATTCTGTAAAAACTTTAAAAGTAGTGTAATACTATTTTGACAGGTTCTGAACAAATTACTTGGACAGACTGCTTTTAAACCTCAAAAGATTTTCTAGAATATTAAAAAGGTGTGCACCTTGGGACAGATTTTTTTTTTTTTTTTTGAGACGGAGTCTCGCTCTGTCACCCAGGCTGGAGTGCAGTGGCGCGATCTCGGCTCACTGCAAGCTCCGCCTCCCAGGTTCACACCATTCTCCTGCCTCAGCCTCCTGAGTAGCTGGGACTACAGGTGCCCGCCACCACACTCAGCTAATTTTTTGTATTTTTAGTAGAGATGGGGTTTCACCGTGTTAGCCAGGATGGGACAGATTTTTACCACTGAACCAGATAAGATCTTTCTTAAGTAAAAATAAAAAGTGTCTTATTGTCACTTACACATTCCTTAAAGTTAGATACAGTTCTCTAGCCCACTGCTACTTAAGACATCTCATCTATTATAATATACATAGTATACATATCAGATGAAAATAGAAGCAAGTGCAACTATTTGGGAGTGCAGCTTGCCGTGCCAGATAAGTTTTCATGTTGTAGTTTTAGTGAGTATTTTTAGGGTTAGGATAACATTTCCTGATGTTTTGGGTGATTAGTATTGAACAGTAACACTATGCCAAAGTAGTTCTCTGTCACAATTGTTAGAGGGACTGCTTATCAAGTCTGTCTGCTGTCTCTGAACTTTATTGTAGCTTCTTCCAACAGAAACATTCTACTTCACTGTTTAATACAGTTGCACTACCTCATGATCCTGACTCCCCACACTCAAAAGAAGGCTTAGTATGCATCTGTATGCAACAGGAAACTTCAATTACCTTAGTAGAATGATCACTTTTCTAGTCAATTCTTTAACTCTCATTTCATGCTTAAAATCTCAGATCAAATTAGGAAAGATTACAACTAAGATAAATCCAGGGCCTATTTCAACATGTTTTCCTTGTAAACTAATTTCTCTTGCCAAAATAATGTACTTTGTTTAAAATAGAGGTCACAACTTGGCCCCTTGAGAGCCAAATTTAGCCTGCAGTTATGGTTTGGCCCTTTCTAAGTTTACACACACACACACACACACACGCATGCACACGTGTGTATGTGAATGAGTTATCCATATAAAAACCCAGATTTCCAGCTTCTTTTTAAAACAGCTGAGGGGCTGGCAATCAGAGCACAATACTGGGAAACAGAGCAATTGCCAGCTAGAACAGACTGGCAGCAGCTCCAGTGTGCTTACCTGCCCAGCCACTGAAAACAATTTAGTTATGTGACTCCTAGTTTACATGCATTGTTTGTTCAATTCAATAAAGTATCTCCCTCATTCCTGAGATGAAGATTTTCCAACCTTTTGATTTGCCTCCTGTTTTTACTTGCTAGTTTCTTATTCTTACAAGGTAAAAAAGTAAAGCACATGTTAAAGTTCTGTCTAAAAAGATACTCTAAGCCTTTTTTTTTTTTTTTAAACAGTCTGTCACTCAGGCTGGAGCGCAGTGGTGTGACTTTGGCTCACTACAATCTCTGCCTCCCAGGTTCAAGCAATTCTCCTGTCTCAGCTTCCTGAGTAGCTGGGATTACAGGCGAGCACCACCATGCCTAGCTAATTTTTGTATTTTTCATAGAGATGGGGTTTTGCCATGTTGGCCAGACTGGTCTCAAACTGCTGAGCTCAAGTAATTCACCCACCTTGGCCTCTCAAAGTGCTGGGATTACAGGTGTGAGCCACCAAGCCTGGCTGGTACTCTAAGCTTTTTAAACAACTACTATCAGATGAGAAATCTTTAAATCACAGGCCCCGGCAAAAGGAAATATTAAGTATGGAAATACTTTCGATTTTGGTTGCCTCACAGAATCAAAGTGGGCAGAAAATCTCTGAATTCAAGTTGAGGAACATAATACAGAAATCAGTATGGCTCTGTCCCATAATAATTATTCTGCATCTTATCTCTAATCCTGTTGCCACTTGGGTCTCCTGTGGGTAGAGGTCTATGACAATAACTTCTTTCTTGTTGCCAGCCTTGATGATTATAATACTAGTTGACCAAATGTTCCCCTTTTGGATGCTTCTGACGGTGTTCTGTTGGAAGAGACAGGGTCTTCCCTGCTCATGGAAAGACTCTGTTTTCCCTTTATGGATTTATAATAGCGTATGGGTAACAGAATTGTACTGCAATGAAGCATATGGCAAGTATTTTAAAAAATGGAGTTTAACCTTAAAGCATGTGCGTACAAATTTCTGAGAAACAAATCCTTGTCTGAACACTACAAGTGTAGATGTGATCATTTGTTTAGTCATCATTTAACATTTAATACTTGCTCATTGTGTCTAGGATACTGAAAAAGATAACCCTGACAATTCCTGCTTTGATGTAACTGGAGATACATTAAATGAAAGTTTTAACATCACAAAGAGCCTCCACTGGAGACATATCATTAAAAATCTAGGATTCAGCAAGAGTCTCTAGAGAAATAATTTAGGAGACTAGACACTATAAACAACTGAAGGGTTTTCTTGGTATGATGTGTAGCTGTCAAACTGAAGCACCGATACGGGCTGAATTTTGTTCCCCCAAAAAGATATGTTGAAGTCCTAACTCCCAATGACTCAGAATGTAATCTTATTTGGAAACAGGGTCTTTAGAGAGGTAATCAAGTTAAAAGGAATACTTAGGGTGGGTTCTAACCCATTACGACTGGTGTCCTTATAAAAAGAGGAAATGTGGACACAAATACACACAGAAAGATGGTATGAAGACAAAGGACTCCAGTGATACATTTACAAGCCATGGAATGCCTGAGACTACCAGAAGTTAGGAGAGAGACTTGGGACAGATCCTTCCCAGGTCCCTTCAGAGGGAGCATGGCTCTGCCAACACCATGACTTCAGACTTCTGGCCTCCAGAACTGCGAGGCAACACATATCTGCTGTTTTAAGCCACCCAGTTTGTAGTACTTTGTTAAGGCAGCCCTGGGAAACTGATATTACATAAAAGCACCTTTCAAAACTACATTTTCTTATTATATAAGGAGGGTCTTTTTAAATGCCAAATTTTCTTTATCTTAAATGTTTTGACATGGATTTGCATGCTCTTTTATAAGACCTAAAAATCTTATCACTGCTGATATTTAAAAAATTAATACCTATTTAACATTCGATCCATAATATAAGTGAACAATGTCAATGACTCCCTAATGCTCAAGTCAATGGATTCTATTTTTCAGGTCCCATTAAGGTCAGTAAGAAAGCCTTAAGTAGTATCATTATAGAGAGGAGAAAGGAATGAATAGGAAACATAACAAATATAAGTAGTTTGAGGATTAGAAGAAATCATTTAACTTTTTGTAAAGCTATAAAGTTATCAGTAAGGGCGGCCAGGAATGGTGGCTCAAGCCTGTAATCCCAGCACTTTGGGAGGCCCAGGCAGACAGATGGCTTGAGCCCAGGAGTTCAAGACCATTCTGGGCAACATGGTGAAACCCCATCTCTACAAAAAAATACAAAAATTAGCCGCTCATGGTAGTGTGTGCCTGTAATCCCAGCTACTTGAGAGGCTGAGGTGGGAGGATCACTTGAGCCTGGGAGGTAGAGGTTGCAGTGAGCCGAGATCATGCCACTACACTCTAGCCTGAGTGACAGAGCAAGACCCTGTCTCAAATAAATAAATAAGTTATCAGTAAATGCAACTCCATTTATTTTTGAAACTAGTAAAATTGATCATTATATTCAATTCTATTGATTATCTCTTCTGTGTTTTTAAAGAGTTCTCAGATATTAGTTTGTTTTTCAAGTTTAGTGTCCATTAATCTCCTTTCCATTCACTTAGAAAATAGGTTTTAAAACTGCCATAATATCTCCTATTCATCATCAGAGTCACACCCCATTTTCTTCATTTTACTCACATGTAACTGTAACTGTGTTTTCTTAGTTTCTGGCATAACATCTGGCATATAGGAGGTACTTGGTAAGTATTTCTTCAATGTAAATGCCAGATAGGGAACCAAATTTAGAAAAGAAATATAATACAAGTATTCAAAGCCCAAGGGCAGATGGCTGGTATGTTTTTATAGAAGTATTTACCCTTATTATTAAAATTGTCTCTTGGTGTTGATGATTTTCAACAAACCACCTTATTAAAAAGTATAAATTGTTTTGAGACCTCTAACAAAGCAGGGATATTTCATCTGCTTGGTAAGGTTTGTCTCATGCACCTCCTCCAAGTGTTTTGACTTAATCCTTTCTTTGGAAATAAGCTATTTGCCTAAAAGCTATTTGATTTCCTTGGTCTCTAAGCTGTCCCTTTCTCCTTTTGAATGACCGGCCCAATGATCAGTACAGCGGGGAGGTTCTGACGGTCTTTATGACCCTTGCCTTCTGGTATTCATGCCCTTGTGCTATCTCCTCACTTTATTTGAGTGTGTGTGGGACCTGTGACTTGCTTCTAGCCAGCAGAATTTGGCAAAGATGGATGTCACTTTCATGATCATGTAACCTAAAATTATGACCTCTGTCTTGTTAGCAGACTCTATTGACTCTTCCTTGCTGGCTATGATGAAGGAAGCCACCATACAGACAGGTTCTTTCCCATAATACAAGTGCTATTAGTTTTTACTGCTGCACAATAAATTACCATAAATTTAGCAGACAAATACTACATGTATTTATTATCTCACAGTTTTTATGGATCAGTAGTCTGAGTACTGCTCAACTGGGTCCTCTGCTCAGGGTCTCGCAAAGTTGTAATCAAGGTGCCAGCCAGGGCTGTGGTCCAATCTGAGGATCAGGTTCCTCTTCCAGGCTCACTGGGTGCTAGCAGAATTAAATTTCTTGCAGTTGTAGGACTGAGGACTTCCGATCCTAAAGGCTGTCCACCACTCCCTGGCACATGGCCCTCTCCCTAAATATGGCAGCTGGCTTCTTCAAGCCCAACAGGAGAGCATCTCTGCTGTTTTGAATCTCTCTGACTTCTTCCAAGTCAGACTTTTAGAGCCTCTTAGAAAGGGCTAATCTGATTAGGTCATGGCCACTTAGGATTATCTCTTATTTGCTTAACTTCAAGTCAACTAACAAGGAATTTTAATTACATCTGCAAAATCTTTTATCTTTTCCACATAATGTAACGAAGCAAAGACGTGACATGCCGTCATATTCACTGGTCCAACCCACACTCATGAGGAAGGGATTATTGAGAGCATGTGGCACCAGCAGGTGAGAACCTTGGGATTCATCTTAGAATTCTGCCTACCACGACTGGCATATCTTACTACCACTTGTGAGCTTTACTTCCACTTGACTCCTATAGTTTATATTTTAGTATTTTTGCAATACTGTACTATCATTGCAGCAGCCACTTTTTATTATATTTACCTTTAATAAAATTAAAATTCTACTAAATGTAACATTTACACAGAAGACTATTTTTTAAGATTTCAAAATCACATCTATTCTGAACTAACATCCTTACAACCCCTGTGCACGAAACGCAAAGATGAAGTTTCTTTTTCTTTGTTTAAATGGGGCAATGGTCACCATGACTGAAGAATAAAGTGTTCTATTTACAAGCTAGAATGGGGAAAATGAAGATAGTTTGCTTTGTTGAATAAGTAGTACCTGAGAGCATAAGCAAACAATGTTTCTATCAGAGTAGACTTGATAGGGTTTGGATGTTTGTTCCCTCTAAATCTCATCTTGAAATGTAATCCCCAGTGTTGGAGGTGGGGCCTGGTGGGAGGTATTTAGGTCATGGGAGCAGATTCCTCATGAATGCCTGGGTGCTTTCCTCTCCCATAATGACTGAGTTCTCACTCAGAGTTCATGTGACATCTGGTTGGTTAAAAGAATGTGGCACTTCCACCCTCTCTCTCTTGCTTCCTCTTTCGCCTTCCATGTGACGTGCCTGCTCCCGCTTTGCTTTCTGCCATGAGTAAAAGCTAACTGAAGCCTCACCAGAAGCTGAGCAGATGCCACTAAGCTCCCTGTAGAGCCTACAGAACCATGAGCCAATTAAACCTCTTTTCTTTATAAATTACCCAGCCTCAGGTAATTCCTTATAGCAACACAAAAATGGACTGACACAAGACTTAGCAGCTTTATCCTTCCTATTCTTTGTGGCAGAGCACTGTGTGACTGAACCAAATGTGGTTACCACTGTCAATGCCAGGGAAAGCTGAAATGAGCAAGCCTAGCTATGTTCACCTCTCCTATGGTGGTGATCGGTGGAATGGTCAAACACTCCAGATGATACCAAATAATCTGCAATGTTTTCATGGCAAGTCATTTCCCTAAGGAAAGGAGTAGGGGCTGGGCACGGTGGCTCACGCCTGTAATCCCAGCACTTTGGGAGGCCCAGGCAAGCAGATCCCGAGGTCAGGAGTTTGACACCAGCCTGGCCAATATGGTGAAACCTTGTTTCTACTAAAAATACAAAAAATTAGCCAAGTGTGGTGGTGTGTGCCTGTAATCCCAGCTACTCGGGAGGCTGAGGCAGAAGAATCGCTTGAACCCGGAAGGCAGAGGTTGCAGTGAGCCGAGATTATGCCACTGCACTCCAGCCTGGGCAACAGAGAGAGCTTCCATCTCCAAAAAAAGAAAGGAGTGCTGGGAAGCAAAGAAACTTCTGCACTCAGTTTTCCACAGATGTACCATTTATACAGTTGCACTGAAATTTTCTTTACTCAGGGGTAAATGCATTTTGCATACTTCTATATTTTAAAATTATTTTTGCCCCCATTTTGTCAATTGCTAATGCCAAGTACCTCCTAATTTTATTAATACTTATCAATTTTAACAGTGGAACTGACCAGATATAGTTTATTAAAATATGTTCATTATAAACAATTTTACCTCAGTTTTGTAAAAATTGTAAATACATCAAAAACTGTTACAGTGTCATAAGATTGCAAATATTGCCTTATAAAATTATAAAGAAGTAAAATTGTTTAGTAAAAACTAGGAAATATCTTATTTCAATTTTCCACATATAAAAATATATTTTTTATTGCAACACTGAACAGTTAAGGCCACAACACTTTAGGGAGAATTTGAGATACACATATTTTGAAATGACTTGTTAAAAATATTAGCATAAATAAATATCAAAACTGGTCACACTTATAGAAGCTGAATAAAACATATTAAGTCTTATATCTTTAAAAGACTACTATCAGAAACTTTACTTCATAAGTTATAACATTTTTCAAGTATACATTACAATACACTTGGTGACTGTGAAAACATAAATATATATTTATAGTATTGTACAGGATTTTGATCTTCTCTCTGTATTTGTTGGTGGGATATTCTGATGATTCTGACTCATGTGGTTCTGGTCGGCATCTTTACTATCACTTTTTAAAATGATCTGCTCTCCTATGGATTTTATCTCTGGGAGCGGCTCATTGTTATTCTTGACAATCTTTTGATTTATTGAGGGGACTCTTTTGAACAGAAAAATCTAGGAAAAAAACCACACACACAAATATTCATTTCCATAAGTGAAACATTCACTTAACAGTATTTAGGGGATATCATTTTCAACACGTAAGAACATGATTTTGTCATCTCTTTATGGGGCACCACATGTACTATGGTGCATTCTTAGCATCTGTTAGAGTTTTTCCTTTCACCAAAAGGCAGTCAGGATTCCACCCTAAAACAAGACCTCTCAGGGTCTAACATTCAACACCATCAACACCTTGGTGATATATTATCTTTTTCTTCAAAGAACAAATTTAATGTTTCACTTTGTTAAGTTGTAAGAGAAAAAATATATAAAAACCTACTTAAAGTTACCTATTGTAACTTTTAAATGTATCCAGGAGGGGTCATTTTCAGGACATGTCTGTGATTCTCAGTGTATCGCAGCTACAGTGAATTTCTATTGTAATATTCTGAAGAAGGACGATGTACCTCCCCATTCCTGTAGATGAGAACTTCTGGCAAAAAAAGTTAATGCTGCTTGGCCGGGCGCAGTAGCCCATGCCTGTAATCCCAGCACTTTGGGAGGCCGAGGCGGGCGGATCACGAGGTCAGGAGATCGAGACTGTTCTGGCTAACACAGTGAAACCCCGTCTCTACTACAAATACAAAAAAAAAAAAAAAAATAGCCGGGCGTGGTGGCAGGCACCTGTAGTCCCAGCTACTTGGGAAGCTGAGGCAGGAGAATGGCATGAACCCGGGAGGCGGAGCTTGCAGTGAGCCAAGATCGCGCCACTGCACTCCAGCTTGGGCGACAGAGCGAGACTCTGTCCCAAAAAAAAAAAAAAAAAAAAAGTCAGTGCTGCCAAATGATGGCTGTGTGAGCCCTGTGTGTGGGTCTGAGTAGGCAGTCGAATATACAGAGCTGCTGCTCAGGGGAGGCTGGGGCTGCAGATATGTAGAATATAGATAATAGCTGAGAGATGAAAGTAGCCCCGATAACCCAGAGATTCCAGGCAGGTAGAAAACAGAATATAAGAAAAGAGGCAAAAAAGAGCAGAGTGAGAGGCAGGCAGAAGAGGAGCTAGAACTGAGGACCAAGGTTTGTAGGTGCAAAATTGGGAAAACTAGGCAGCTCAGAAGTCAGGAGAGAAAAATACATCAAGAAGGGAGTGGCCAACAGGGCATGTATGTGGAAGAGATGAAGGTGATAAAAGTTTCATTTGATTTAGGCCCTTTGAGAATGTAGCCAGGAAGAAAATAGGATTATTGAAGAGTGGTAACACAAATAATGGTTTTGACAAGATGCCAAAACAAAAAGCAGGAAACAAAAACCAGGTGAAAACTTGGCTCTTCCAGAAATAAAAATGGTGCTAATAATAATAGCTTACCTCTAGCTTTAAAGAGTAGAGAAACTAGGGTAAAAAGTGATAATCCAAAAAGTAAGAGTCTAGAAAAAGGATCTATGGATTAAAATGGAAGAACTCCTGTTCCTGCTATGGTGAAGAAATACACAACTTCAAAAAGTCTGCCACTATAAAATACCAAGAAATGCTGATTAAGTATAAAAAATATAATTTTATAATGTGCAGGTAATCTCCCCAAAAACTAAGGGAAATCCTCGTAGACCAAAAAAGAAAGAAGGAACAGGAAGCCTCAGAGGTGATTAAGAACTGAAATAGCATCTGCTGACTCATAACTTAGACTTTTAACTTTGAAACAATTTGATCTCACAAAATGAGGGGAACTGGAACTGAGACCCCTACATAATGTGAGGACCTTCTAAGTACTATGCCCTTAATATAAGTCTACCTACAAACATTGTGGTCTACCCTTAAATGAGAAATGAACTTAAAGTGGTCCTTCAGTCACTCCAGAGCTAATAAAGGCTAATGCAAACTCTCTATAGATAGACTTACTCTAACAGAGGCCTTAAAGGATTTCCACAAAAAAAGTCCCAGTGAAACATGAACTCACAATACAAATTTCAAAACACATATGGAAACAAATCACCATTAGCAAGTCAGCCAAAGCAACACACATATTTAGACTCCTAAGAATGACATTGGAATTACTAAATACAGAATGTAAACTAAGTGTGCTTAAATTAAAAGACTAGAATAAAAAAAGTAAGCATAAAACAAGATACTGATTTTAAAAGACCAGATTGATTTGAAAAAGAACAAAAATACAACTTCACTTAAAATGTGAAAGATGTTATCACTGAAATTAAAACTTTAAATAGGTAGGTTAAATAGCCAAGCAGTCTCAGCTGAAGAGAAACTATGAAATTGATGAAGGCCCTGAAATTACCCAGAATATCACTTACACATAGAAAACATGAAGGTGATATTAAAAGACATGTACCCATAAAATAAAAAGTTTTATATCAGAATTTGAAAGAGGGGAGAGAAAATATTCAAATATATAATGGATGAGAATTTTAAAAAATTTGACAAATGACATGAATTCTCAGATTCAAGAGTCATAATAAATTCCAAGTAAGTTAAAATTAAAAATTCCATACCTGCTGGGCATGGTGGCTCACTCCTGTAATCCCAGCACTTTGGGAGGCCAAGACAGGCGGATCACCTGAGGTCCGGAGTTTGAGACCAGCCTGACCAACATGGAGAAACCCCGTCTCTACTAAAAGTACAAAATTAGCCAGGCATGGTGGCACATGCCTGTAATCTCAGCTACTTGGGAGGCTGAGGCAGGAGAATCGCTTGAACCTGGGAGGCAGGATTGTGGTGAGCCAAGATCGCGCCATTGCACTCCAGCCTGGGCAACAAGAGCGAAACTCCATTTCAAAAAAAAAAAAAAAAAAAAGAAAATCCATACTTAAGCATCTCATAGTGAACTGAAACACACCAAAGACAATCTAAAAAGCATACATAGAGAAATGGCAGGTTATATACAAAGTTCTCAGCAATTATACTAAAGCAAAATTATAGACAGCAATAATGGGAGCAGATACTAAGAGAAAATAACTGTCAATGAGCCACACTATCATTCAAGAACTATGGTAAAATAAAGACATTTTCAAGTGAACAGAAACTAAAAGTTTTAACTGTCAACAGACATCTGTGATAGGAACTTCCAAAATATTTCTTCAGGAAGAATAAGAATTCCAGAGGGGACATCTGAGTAAAAAAGTAGTATAAAAAATACTAAAAACATACGATTTGTGATGTTAAAAAATTTTAAATACTGGGTACCATAACTTCTAAAATAAGAAAGAAGAGGTGATAGGCAAGAAAATTCTTCTAAGGTGCTGGCATTATTTGGGAAAAAGATAGGAACACTGATGAGCTTTAGATTTTAGGTATGCATGTTAAAAATGTCAAAGACAAAATCCAGCTGTATAGGCCATTTACAAGAGACACATCTAAAACATAAGTTAAAGTAAAAGGATGAAAAGAAGATCATCATTCAAATGCTAACCAAAGGAAAGGTAGTATATTAAAAATATGCGACATCACCTGAAATTCTTCAGGTTTTGGGGCCATAAAAACTCATATTAAGAGAGTTAAATTATGTGGATTGCCATATGAAAAGTAAAACAAACAACTGAATTCAAAAGGATCAAAAAAGACAATTCATTTCACTTACCTTCTTTGTTTTTTTCATGTCTTTGCTTGGTGTTGTTTCACTGTTTTCTAGGATTTCTAATGAACTGCTATCTGCATCATCAAGCATGTATCCTACAATTGGATCATTCAGAAATACTAGTTTTAACTAACAGGAAAAAGACAAGACCTGATGCTCTCAGTGAAACTCTATGAACCCTGAGTTGTGGGGTAATACGAAAAGAGCTCACCCCTGGAGTAGTGGACAATATCTACACTGCATATTTCCTGAAAAGTTGAGTTAAAGTGAAAAGCCCAGAATGACCTCACCAACGTTGTAAATGTTTAGATGACCAGTATCCAAATATAGCTACAAAGGTAATAGTCAATGTTAGAGAAGACTTCTGTAAAATACAAATTACTTTAAAAATTAACCTAGTTATAATTACATTCTTTGTACTCAAATGGACATGCTATTTTTTGGTGTTTCAAATTAATCCACATGTTGTATATCTGAATAATTATCTTTAAAGTATACTTGTGAAGCATATGCATTATTTTAATTTTATATTATCAACTACTTTAAGCTTATATTTAATTTCTTTGTAGTGCTTTAGGCTACATGTTAAGAATACTTAGAGGTGATACATTTTTTAACACTTGCCTAAAATATTCTAAAACTTACTACTCTTGTGGCAGAAGTTAAAAGGAACAGGATTAAGGAAACTATTCATTCTTCAGCTTAAGTTTAGATCAGATATCCAGTATTACAGATAGTTATTTTTTTATGAGAACACAATCATACTGCCGTGTGATGGTGTGGAAACAATGTGGGAGTCATACTACAGAAACACAGATGATTTGTGTCTAGATTATGTAGATCTCAAGGGCAATCACAGTCTCCTCTATTCCACAGCACCTGCTCTCTGACACTAATAGGTAGGCTTGGGAAAGAACTTCTCTTCAGTATCTACGGTAAGAGACTCAGGTCTGAGCCCTCGGCGGTAAATAACTGGGTGGCCACTGTGGCTTTAGGCCAGCCCAGTAGTCCCAACTTGGTTGGGCAATGGAGTCTAGCAGTGTGCACTAGAGATATAAATTGGAATTTGGGGCAAAAGCTTGATTTAATAATACTGATTTAATAGAGAGAAAAAAGGTAGTAAAAAGGCTACTTAAATTCCTTAACACCAGCCGGGTGTGGTGGCTCATGCCTGTAATCCCAGCACTCTGGGAGGCTGAGGCGGGAGGATCACCTGAGGTCAGGAGTTCGAGACTCGCCTGGACAATATGGCGAAACCACATCTCTACTAAAAATATAAAAATTAGCCAGGCGTAGTGGCACACGCCTGTAATCCCAGCTACTCGGGAGGCTGAGGCAGGAGAATCACTTGAACCTGGGAGGTGGAGATTGCAATGAGCTGAGATCGTGCCATTGCACTCCATCCTGGGCAACAAGAATGAAACTCTGTCTCAAAAAAAAAAAAAAATTCCTTAACACTGACACATAAGTAGCCACGAATAATGCAATATTTGTATGTGAAGAAGCTGTGGTGGTTATATATAAGAACAGATAAGTCTGTATCACATATTTCATAGCTTGTTATGAGGATCATGTGACAGTAAAAATTATAGCATATATGTAAACTTATATGTAAGCTTATAATTACCCAATTATGGCATATATACACATATATATGTGTGTATGTATGTATGTATATATGTATGTTATCAAATGTGCTCATACCTTTTGGGTTTTCATTGTACTCACAAATGGCCCGTTCCTCTAGGTTGGCTTTTTCTTTCTATAAACAATAACAAAGCAATATAACAAAAAATATTTTTGTGCTGTTCTAGAAAACTTAAGTCTGAATCTTTAAGCAGGTTCTAGAGTCTGCCTCTAGCTAATGACATAAACATGTGACAATTACTTCGCTTTGCTGAGCTCTTGTAAAGTGAGGGGCCTTAGATGCTGATTCATTGCAAATATCCTCCTAGCTTAAAATTGTGTGATTAAAAAAACTGTATGACTCAAGAATTCTCCTCAAAGAAGATTCATGAACGCTAATTGGCATACAACTTGTCTCAACATTTTACAATGTCAAATTGGTATTTAATGATTTCTATGTTAAATAATCTTAAGGACCACCCTAACCTGAATTCATAAATGTTCCCTATAAACAGAATCATTTTCTCCTTCTGAAAGAAAACAGTAACTGCTAGAATATTTTTTTTCTTAGTGAGAGAAAGGAGTCTTGGATAAAGAAGGAACCAAGCAAAAGAATGACCTTTACCACAATACCAATTTGTAAATTAAAAATGTATGCACACAAAACATGTTTCACAAGTACACATTCAAATAAAATGACAAATATGTTTCAGTGGTTGTCTATGTTAGGGAAAAAGGGGAAGGGGAATGGAGCTAAAAGAGAATACATTTACATGAGAAGAGCCTTGCACAGACCAATGATGAGAGTGTTTCATACTAGAAGGTATGACTCAGTGTTCTGCATGAGAGGTTCAAAAAATGAAAATAAAGATGAATCAGTACAACGTCATTCAGTTTGGGTTGTGGAATTCCATACTTCTGAAGTTAATCCAGAGTAGTGTTAGCAAACAAATGATTTCAAACCTACCAACTATCTCCTAGCAAGGTCACTCTCAGTCAAAACTGCCAATGGAAGAGATTATGTTTTGGGCATCTCTAGCTCCACTTTCAGGGTGATTTTTGCTTCCTTAGTGATATCTTCTCCTATTCCTTCTATACATAATTTTGTCTAGACTGCACCTTTGAAGAACTGATCACAACTTCAAATACTGCTGTGACCAACTTTCAATCATTCACACATGTAAACATACACAGGTGTGTGTACACATACACACCCCATTTCTGCCACCAGTGCCAGGGCTCCTAACTTTGCACTTTCAGCATTTCAAGGACTGAGTGCTGAACTTCTTGGTTAATTTCCCAACGGTGTACTATCCTGGCCCATACCATTCTACTTCCACTCATGTGGGAGGCAGAATGCTACCAAGCAGCATTCTAGAAAGTGTGCTAGAGACAAAGTTTGCTTAGTTCACAAATAAGTCAAAGCCTTTCTCTTATGGCACATGAATGAAGGTATTCATGGGAGTATTTCTGATCCCAAAGGAAACTGGAATCTGTCCTCTGCAGAAACTAGAGAACCCATATGTTTTCTCCCAGGATCTCAGGATTTAAGCATCTATCATCATACCTTTTCAATAGTTTCAGCTGAGCTATCATCATTGGTTCTTTCTGCTCCTTCTGTTTTACTGTGGTAACCTGTAGGAACACTTTCATCATCTCCCACAGTTTTCTTCTGGCTTTCCAGATTTTCAGCATTAATTTCCTCATCCACATCTTCTAGTTTTAGTTCCTCAGTTTTAGAAAATTCATGATCCTGTGACAAAATTGACCATCAGAGAAAAGATTTTCTTGTTAAAAAACGAGGGATTTGATATTGCTGTCATAAATAATTTGTCATCTAAAAAAACCATGAAAATATTAATTCAAATATTGAAGCCAAAGAATAAAATACTGCACAGTCCATGCTGAATATCAAGTTACTGTATTAACAAGGATTTTACGCATGCCACTCATTTCAATGACTAGGATTTCCAAAATTCTTACTAGCACCCATGGCAAGGTTACAATGGAAAAAAAAAATACTCTTTCTTGGTTGTCTCACAATGCTTTCAACCTTGAGAAAAGTTTAAAAAGCTTTCTGTCTACTGTAGCATTATAACGTAATCAGAACTATATATTATATTCATTTTCCAAAATATAGGGATTTAGAATCACTTCAGAAGTACTGATAGTCATGAGGAAGATAAGTATAATTATTTACATTCCAGGAAAAAAGATAAAGGAACATAGACAGTTTAAATGGTTTGCTCATGGTTATTAAAAGCAGAAGGAAAACCAAACAGAGGCAGAACTTGTTCTGTCTGGCTACTGGCCAGCTAATCCAAACGATAAAAGAGGCTGTCTATGCATTTGATAGACTGATAGTAAATCATGGAATGCTTATTAAGTATAGGCAGAAAATATTAGTTTCAGCCTTTATTCTACACTGAGATTTCTTTTTTTTTTTTAACTTTCTAATTTTGGGTGAAATACTCTGATTGTCATTAAGATATTAGGTTTCTCATTAGATTCCCCCCCATACTTTTCATTTACACACTTCACTAAAGTTATAACTTTATAGTTTATTATAATTAAGTTTATTATAACTGCTTCTAAAATATGTGAAGCAGTTATCAGTGCCATTTACTCCTTCAAATAACATTTGCACAAAGTTCACCTTGGCAATATTTGCTTCAGACCATATCCCCTTCAACACTGTAATTAGCTTTTGATGGTCAGCTTTCTAGTGGCTGTCTGGCTAAGGATAAAGCCTGACTGATACTCAACAGAATCTTTAGTAGGTGGTTGGAAAACAATGCCTCTAAAATTTAACTCACCTTTCTTCTGGTAAAAATATAAAATGCGAGAGTCCAGGCTAGGAAGAGGATGTTTATACAGTACACCTTAATAGTAAACATTAGTGTCATCCTCAGGCCAATTGCAAAGGCGTGGCCTAATAGCATTCCCACTGAGGACAGGAAGCCCTAAGTAAATAAAGCTTTGAGATTTTAAAAAGAGTTTCAGAAGCTACTCAGGAAGAATTAGATTTAGGTTAATCCAAGGTCATGAGGCAATGTATGCAAGAGAGGAATGTGGGAGAAAGGAACATGGTACCAGGGCAGACAGTTATTTCAAATGATGATTGATTAGACTGGGTAGGGTTAACATGAGGTAGTTATCATTTACTTTTAAGCTTTGTTTTTGTCTGCATGATTCCAACCGCCTGTTTTTTGCTTTTGTTTGAGACAGGGTCTCACTCTGTCACCCAGGCTGGAGTGCAGTGGCACAATCTTGGCTCACTGCAACCTCCACCTCCCGGGTTGAAGCGATTCTCCTGCCTCAGCCTCCTGAATAGCTGGGATTACAGGCACCCACCACCACACCCAGCTAATTTTTGTACTTTTAGTAAAGACGGGGTTTCGCCATGTTGGCCAGGCTGGCCTCAAACTCCTGACTTCAGGTGATCCTCCCGCCTTGGCCTCCCAAAGTGCTAGGATTACAGGCGTGAGCCACCACGCCCAGCCTGATTTCCCCTTTTGAGTGACTTATATTGTGTATCATGCCTAGCCAGGTATACATTATGGGTAGCTAAAATTATCAGAAACAACTTCACTTTGAAAGGGAATGGGAAGATTACTAGATTTAAGACTTATGACTGATAGTTGTCTGCATAAATATACATAAATGAAAGGTTAACTAAAAAGAACAGTGCTCCTGAGACAAGGAATTTCAGACTATGCCCCTCTTTTCACAGAGGGAGGGATCAAGGGAGCTGTGTTCCCAGCATAATCCTCAATTACTTGGGAAGCTTGGCTAATCTAGCACCTGGGTCAACTCCAACTGGGCTTGTTAACTGAGGTATTCATGTAACCACAGGATAATATCATGCTATTATAAAAAGACACGTGGGAGTTTTACCTTATTTTAGAAATAAGTAAAACACTCATAACAAACTACAATTTTACTCATTAACTTTAAACAATCTATAACAATGAAGAACTTTTGGAACTACATCATTTTCTAAATTTGAGAAAGCTATTAGAAAATGACATTTTCACTAGAAATCACATCATAGCACTCACAGACTAAGCACATTTAAAATTATTCTAAACACATCTGGACGACTACTTGAAGTCACAGAAAGCACTTACCTTTTAAACTGAAACAATTTGGGAGTGACTGGCAGAATACTGTCATTTTATAAAAAGAAAGGGTAAAGTTTAAGTACATTCTTGGCACTAGAACCATCTAAGAAGATGTAAACAGGTAGTCTGAAATGGTCAGTATATGTCTGTGTCTTGCGTTAGGATCACAGTAAAGAAGTGAATGGGCCTGACCTCTCACAAAAGGACCCTTTGTTTCATTGGTCAGGCATGGCACAGTCAGGTGCAGACTCTGGTCTGGCCCAAGGCAACACTTTTCATATTTCTTAAGGAACAGATCAAGAGAGCAAAGGTTCCTACTGAGGTTTCTGTTTACTTAAGAACACAATTACATCGCATGCTTTAAGGAGATTGCTGGGATGGGGGCTCGGGGGTGGGGCTGGGAGTGGGAAATGACTGAAAGGGGTTAAAGTGAAGCTTCTGAGGGAGCTGGTACTGTGTTTTTCCTTGATTTGGATGCTGATCAGTTTGTGATGGGTGTATTCACTTTGTGAAAAATATATTCAGCGACACATGTATGAGACAGGCACTTTTGTCTGTGGGTATTATAGTTTTTTAAAAGTAATAAAACAAACCAGAACTATAAAGTATAAAATTTTGTGCTATAATTCAGAATTTCTGACATGCTTCAATGTCATATAGGGTAGAAAATGTTTCCCAGATAGGTTAATATAGCATAAAACTTTGTATTTAAGTTATATCAGGTAGAAAAATCAAAATTTCAAGTATTTTTTTTTTTTTTTGGACAGGAAAAGTTAACCTGTAAGTTCATGTTTTAACTACACTGAAAATCATGGAAACAGCAGTATGGGGTGGGAAGGGCATTAAATACAAAGCCCTAAGCACTGCTTTCCAAGCCTTAATCTAATCACTCATGGCCTGAGCATGGCACCCAGTGAATGTATTTTATAGTCTACCTGTAAAATGGAAAAATAACATTAGCAATACCTACCTCAGAGGGTTTGTGTAAAGATTAAAAAGATTATTTACAGAGAAAAATAACATGAGCAAATACTATATATTTGTATATAAGTATAAATAATTTTGTAGAGGCCCCTCCATAAAAAGTAAGACAAAATTCTTAGTGTGCATTGAGGACTGTCGAAAAACAGTAAGTTTGGACTTTTTTTTCCCATAATGTCCCAGATCTTATCACTGGAAAATAGTTCATTTAAAACGTCCACTTATTTTTGTGTCCTCTATACATCCTTTTATTGTGAGCCAGGAGCCTAGCATCAAGGCCAGTGAGGGAAGGAGCCATGGGAACTGGGGAGAGGGGTGCCAGCCTCAGCTCAGCTTCAGGTCAGTGTTGCCACAGTGTGATGCTCCCAGACCCAGGCTTTCCAAAAGTCCAAGAAACATTATTATTATTTGAGACAGGGCCTCACTCTGTCACTCAAGCTGGAGTGCAGTGGCACAATCACAGCTTACTACAGCCTTGACCTTCAGGGCTCAAGCGATCTTCCCACTTCAGCCTCCTGAGTAGCTGGGACTACAGGGCGCACACCACCATGCCTAACTAATCTTTTAATTTTTTTGTAGAGACAGGTTTTTATCATCTTGCCCAGGCTGGTCTTGAACTCCTGGCCTCAAGCAATCCTCCAGCCTCAGCCTCCCAAAGTTCTGGGATTACAGGTATGAGCCACCATGCCTGGCTGAGAAACATTTTTTAAATGTAAAATCTCCTGACATTTCAATGTTGGCAACCAATATGATTTAAATAAAAAAAAAACTGCACCAAACAAAATAAGTCTGCAGGCCAGACTGCACCCATGGGCTGCCAGTTGTGATCTCCAAATTCTTGGCTGATCATACTACTTTATAATCTCTTAAACTCTTCCTTCTTTCTAGGCACCACTCCCTTATGTCATTCCTAATCCTGTATTCTCACCACTGAATACATTCCAGTTTGACTCTGATAGGCAGGCCTACAGGAATAAATGTTCAGAGTATAGAATATCTTGCTGGCGAGCATTTTTATTCTCATTTTCAGATTTATTCTTTACTATCTCTACTCTTTTTCCTTAGAAGATTTTCTTGTTGTCCATAAACAAATGCATGATCCACGACTATACCTTATGTGCTAATTATTTTTATTTATTTTGATAACAAGGTTAGGACACAGAGGGAAATGTTCAGTGACAGAAAACACACCTAAATTTTCGGCTAACCACATGAGTGTGATCAGCGTTTCAACACACTTTAAATATTTAGGGGCATTTATTGACTAATGTATGGTGTGTAATAGTTTCACTCCACCTTAAGCATGATCATTATTGCAATCTACTTTATTCCCACAGATCTATTTCTATAAGCCAATTTATATTTTGCTATTATGTTACATTTAAACAAAAGTCAGGTTCACATAACTAAACTCACGCACATCAGTCAGTGACCTGGAGATTCATGAGTGTAGCTTTGCACCTACCTTGGTGTGATCACAGAGTATAATTAGAGTGATACAGGTTACCATTTGCTGAGTGCCTATAACATGTTTCATGTGTTAGGTAATTTAATCATCAAAAGTCCCTTCCTTTATCAAATGAGGGAAATAAGACTCAGAAAGGTCAAATAACAACCACCACCACCACCACCACCACCACCACAACTTTTCTAGGTGTCCACACAGCTCATCAGTGGAGGGCTGGGATTTTAACTCAGTTCTACTGGACTTTGGAGCCCATGTTTGTTTCCAAACCTGCCCATTTAATTTGAGGATAATAATGGCTGTTCTCACAGATGTTTTTTTCTCCGCCTCACTAATGTTTAAAGCACTGCAGATTTTTCTTTTGGTTCATAAGCTCACATCAATAACACTCTATTCTTATGTATATATTAATTATGAACAAAATTTATCATCTTTTCCCCAGAAAACCAAAGTCTCTGGAGTACACATCTCCCTTCCTAAATTGAGAAATATGCTTAAAAAATTAAATATTTTAAAAATTAAATATCTATATCTGATATTTAATTTTCACAGTTCTGATTCTATTCCTCTGCAGAGCAGATTTCCTGGAGCTCATTCTTTCCTGGCAATGAGGGTTCCGCCCCTGGCCCTCTACTAGGCTGCCTCCTAGAGGCTCTCTCTGCAGCTACTACCATTCCTTCCTCTCTGAAACCCCTTCTTTGGCTTGGGTGGTATCTCTCTTTCCTAGTAAGTGTGCTCCCACACCTCCTTCTCAGACTTCACTTTCTCAACCTCTGCCTTACCTACTGACATTTCTCTGAATTCTGTCTTCAACTCTCCTCCATTCACACTAGGAACACTTCCTTTCAGTCAAATCCAGTTTTAACTACATCTATGAGCTGGCGATACTCAGCAGTCTCCGTGAGCTCCAGATCCATACACGTATCTGCCTCCTGAACATCTCCTACAATCTAAAATCAACAGTAAAAAACTGTCTCCCAAACATGCTTCTGCTCCCTTATTCTCGATCTTGCTGAATAGCACTCTTTCTACTCAGTTCTTCAGGTCAGAAACAAGAAAAGCTTGGCCTTTCCTTCTTCCATGGTCACATTTTATTTTTGCTATGTAAGTGTATAGCAAGTTTCTCTATAGTGAAATAATAGAAGACATTTCAGTTGCACTCACCTTGACTGCTGCTGTTCAGCAGCAGCAGCAGCAGCAGCAGTTTCTGTGGTAGGTAATCCTTTGCAGCTTACCTTAAAGTCTTTTTCAGCCAGAGTCCTCATTAGGAAATGTAACTCAATGGATTCTATATATACTACTCACACTTCCCTCAATAATGATCAGTAATAAACTACTATAAAAGCCTGAACAACCAGCAGATGGGAACAATAAAGAAGGAACCAGTTATTTTAATCTATATAACCAAGTGTTAATTCATGAGGGACAAAGTGGTCTCATTCTTAAGCTTCCTTTTTTTTTCTCCTAAGATATATAAAATTTACAAACATGTAAATCACTTCTGTCGATGAAAGCCTGGATAAACCTGGGTCTTTTGTACCCCAACCCACCCCTAACCCACAATACACTCCTCTCCATAAACTTTTTGAGGGTACTAGACCTGCCACATGTGATTAAATAAATGTTCGCCCAACAGTGGGCACAGAAAGTTAGTGTGTGCTTAGTAGTTTAGGATAACTGTTTACTTTAGTATAACTACTAGTTAGTTTGAATGTGGGGTCGCTTTGGTGACGAGACTTAAGATTTTTTATTGAGGAAAAAGGAATTGCAGAAAATCTGGGTGTGACAGAGCTCTAGCTGGTAATGAACAACTGCTGTTCCTATAGAATCCCTTAGGTCACTCATTCTCATTCTATAATTTTCCAGATGAAGAAATTGAGGACTGCAAAGCTAAGAGACTAGCCCAAGTTCAGACAGCTCAAAAGTACAAAACCAGAAGAAGGGCTTTGGTCTCAAAGTGACTAGGGAGGCCAGTGTTCTCCACTACAAAACAATGCTTGCAAGAACTACCACTTCTAAAGAGCACAAAATGTTTTTGGCCAGGGAAATGTGAAGAAATGCTATTTAAACGTGGACATATAGACCAGGTTTAATACTGAGATGGGCGTATTTTAGAACGTTGTTTCTGTATTACTGGCTGATTATCTCTTCAGTAGAAGATGAATGCCCATAGCTATTACATTAATAACTTGAGTTTAAGAGTTTCTCATTTCCCTGGAGGTTTTTTTCTTTATGAATTCTGTGTCGTCCATCTTAATAATTTTAAATCTACTTTTTAAATAATCATGTTCGGCACATATATTTTTATCATAGTATTAATTCTTTTCTACTATCTCTTAATGAATGTGGTCGAATTCGGTAAAGCAATGCAATGCCAAATCAGTACATTTGGTTAGTTAGGGGAAGCTGCCAGAGATCCTTGCAGCTAAGGCAAAACTTATAATTGCTCCTAGGAAATCCTTTACTTCATATGATTCTAGACTTTTTCCTCATATTCTTTCTCACTCAGAGAATCAAATGTGCAAAAGAACTCAACTACACAAAACTCACAGGAAGTTTCTCATCAAAATCCTCCTTAATAAAACTAAGTATAAGAAATCTCTCATGCCCAGGATATAAAAGGGACTATGAAAGGAAATTAGTTGAAAAAGGAGCCACAAATAAACTATCAGATAAATTAGCTGCATTATGTACACGGAAAATTTTAAGGGACAATTGAAATTACTCTAGTGGAAATCTAGCCTCTCTAAAATTCAGTATCTAATACTAGACAGTTTATCTTTTCATAAAGAATTTCTGACTATATACATTTAATTTTTTATTTTACTTGAAACATTCTGACAAGGAACAGACAAACTGAAATTACAGAACAGTCAGTGAATACATTGAGGGCATATAACACATACCAGAAATGAAGGCTCTGATAAAGTACAGTTAAAGCTTGGAATTGATAGGAGTTTAGAAATAAAAAATTACAGAAGACAAGAGACGTTAAAGCTGTCATAACTTTTCAAGAGTAAAGAAAACAACTGTATAGAAAACTAAATTAATTTTAAAGTGTAATTTTTCTCCCTAAAACGTTTCTTACATGAATAGCAATAATGATAGAGTGAATCTGTGAGAATGAAAAGAATTTAAGAGTTAGAAGGGACTGCAGTTATCACATCATCTCATCCACTCCATTTTAGAGATGAAGAAACTGAGGCCCAGTGAGTAGCTTTGCCTGGACAAAAAATACTTCAAGTTTTACATATTTCCAGATTATACATTTAAATTAATCACCATTTCATTAGATATACTACCATCTGCCCAGATAGTAACTAAAAGAGATCACGTTTTTGGGATCTAAGCTCTGAACACAGCTGTCACTTTGTAGATTTTTGCAAAAAGAACACATAAAAGGTGAAAGACAATACTTTCTTTAAAATGTGAATGCCTCAATTGAGTTTTAGAATACCATCCATTATTGGAAAATTATTCTATACAGTAGGTAAACTGTAATCACTAACTTAAAAAAAGTGCTAACATATTTTATAGCCCTTAAGCATCTGTGCCATTTAAAAATGGAATGATTTGTATACACAAACAAAACACTCTTGTAGTATATTCCTATTTCCTAAAGCTGCCTTTAATGAATATATAATGTTAATAATCTGATATGACCTTTTAATATTTTCTAGTTATGGTTTTATAATTTGGGGGGGAAATACACGAAAATTTTAGTTTGAGAGAGGCCAAAATTTACCAGTGCCTCCTGTTGTCTTTGGCTCCTTAACACAGCTGCATCAGTTGCTTTTTTTTACTACACATAAAGTAATTGACATAAAATCAATTTAATAACACGTAATGAGTGCCTGTTATATGCAAGGCATTTAAATTGTCTGACTGGCCATAATCGGGTCACATTTAAGGTTTGTTACTTCAATTCCAAATAATGTGGTAATACATTATTCCAGAACTTTTTGGAATCTGATGGCCCGTTTTCTAAAAGTTGTTTCGACTGGACTGGCATTTTGGACCTCTGCTCTTTCCCATTTCCCGGTGTGTTAGTAACTGACTTTTTTTGATATGTTTTACGTTTGCCATATTTCACAGATCCTTTTATTTTGCTCACTTTTTTGTACTCTTCTCCATCCTGCCTTTCCTGCCTTTCATTCTCTTCTTCGCCTGTCTCCTGGTACTTCCCCTCTTCTTCCTCCTCCTCTTCTCTGTTCCTCCTGTCTTCTTCTCCTTCCCCCTCCTTTTCCCTTTCTTCTCCTTCCTCCTCTCCTTCCTCTTCCTCTCCTTCCCCCTCTCCTTCCTCCCCTTCCACCTCCCCTTCCACTTCCCCTTCCTCTTCTTCCTCCCCTTCTCCCTCCCCTTCTTCCTCTCCCTCTCCTTCTTCCTCCCCTTCTTCTTCCCCTTCCTCCTCTTCCCCCTCCCCTTCTCCTTCCTCTTCTCCCTCTCCTTCCCCTTCTTCCCCTTCCCCTTCTTCTTCCTCTTCCCCCTCCCCTTCTCCTTCCTCCTCTTCCCCCTCCCATTCTCCTTCCTCTTCTTCCCCTTCCCCTTCTCCATCCTCCCCTTCCCCTTCTCCTTCCTCCTCTTCCCCCTCCCCTTCTCCTTCCTCTCCTTCCTCCTCCCCTTTCCCTTCTCCTTCCTCCTCTTCTCCCTCCCCTTCTCCTTCCTCTTCTCCCTCCCCTTCTCCTTCCTCTTCTCCCTCCCCTTCTCCTTCCTCCTCTTCCCCCTCCCCTTCTCCTTCCTCCCCTTCTTCCTCCCCTTCTCCTTCTTCCCCTTCTTCCTCCCTTTTCCCTTCTCCTTCCTCCTCTTCCCCCTCCCCTTCTCCTTTTTCCTCTTCCCCCTCCCCTTCCTCCTCTTCCCCCTCCCCTTCCTCCTCTTCCCTCTCTCCTTTCCCCTCCTCTACTTCCCCTCCCTCCTCTTTTTCCTCCCCTCTCCCCTCTGTTTCCTCCTCTTCCCCCTCTCCTTGGTCTCCTTCTTCCTCTCCTTTCTCCTCCTTCCCCACTCTTTCCTCCTTTTTCCTCTCTCCTTCCTCCTTTTCATGTTCTCCCTCCACTTCTTCCCCTTCTCCTTCCTCTTTCCCTTCTCCCTCCTTCTCTTCTTCCTCTTCTCTGTCTCCCTCCTCTTCTTCTCCTTCTCCATGCTCCTCCTCCCCTCCCTCCTCCCCTTCTCCCTCCTCCATCTCTTGGTTTCTTTCCTTCTGATGGCCTTGCTCCCTCTCCTTTTGCTCCTGCTCTTCCCCATCCCTCTTCTTCCATTCTTCCTTCTCTGCTAGTTCCTTCTCTCCCTCTCCTGGCCTCTCCATTTCTCCTCTACCCTTGTCTTTCTCCCCCTTCTCCCTCTCCTCATCTTGCCAGTGTTCTGCTCCTGAACTACCCTCCTCACAGGTTCCATCCCCTCTACCTTCAGGCCCATCCTCTGCTTCTCCCACTGATTTTGCCTTGCCTTCACTCACCTCTGCTTTGTCTGTAAGGTCATCTGATAGGATCTCTGTTTTCTCCTTTCTTCCTCCATGCACCTTCACATTTTCCTCATTTGCTTCTACCTCTTGCTCCTCTATTCCATTTCCTTTTGAATCCTCTGCTCCTTCCTTCTCCTCTGGGATCTCTGACAAGCGATCACATTTAAAATCACACTTTGCCATGGATTTGGATATTATGGGTTTAGTCTCTTTTTCATTTCCTTGTTCAATCAATTTCCTGCCATACCATATGTTTTGGTCAGTTTCCACTTCATCATCCTCTTTCTCTCCACTACTAAATTCTATTGCCTCAGGCTGCTGGAATCCATCAGCTATACCCTGTTGACTCTCACTTGCACCTTCCATGTAACTGTCTGGCTTTTCTACTGATTCTCTTTCACTGTCAAAGATCACATCTTGCTTGCAACTTTCCCTTTTCTTAACAAAATCTTTATTTTCTTCACTCTCAGTATTCATACCTCTATCTGGTAAGTTGCCAAAGAAAGGACTCATCTTTTTTGTACTCTTTTCCCTTTCTCTTAAATCCTTCATACCTGCTATTTCTGCCAGTTTAGTTTCCTTCTCACTGTCTATTTCTTCTGCTTCTGATTCCTTCTGACTGTGTCCTCCATCACTTTCCTTTTCTATTTCCTTAGCATCAAGTTGATCAACACCATTATTATTTTCATGTCTAAATACCTCTTTTTGTAAACCCTCTCCATCAGTGTCAGCCTGAGGTCCCACCTGGCCTGTGTCATTACCTACTTCCTCATCTGAAAATGCTTCGATAGTCGTAGCTGGCTGCGTCATGAAAATCCTTTGTGACACATGTTGTTTACATGCTTTCCCTTCTTTCATTTCTGACATTTCTTCATATTCATCACTATCATCGTTTTCAGTAAGAGCTGTATCCTGCATCAGTTCCCCAATTGTTTGTTGTTTCTGTAAATTTTTTGAAGTAATTATCATATGTCATACTACTATTAGTTGACAAGGACAACTTATCTACTTTAAATACTACCAAGATTTTACATTTTTATAAGTTTAGGAGAATCAAAATAGCAAGTTTTACCAGATATTTTGCTAAAGTTCTGTTTTCTTTAAGGATCATTTGTGCCACTCTCTAGTCTGTGATACATCTAATTTTGATTTAGTAACATGTATCTGTGTTTAATTTTTGATTCTTACTACCTGCCATAATTTTGCCATTAATCACAATACCATCAATATTTATTCTCTGCCTCTTTTCTCAATCCGAATCAATCCTTACATAAAACTTCGAGATTAATTTTGCAAGATGCTATTTAAAAATGTACACTTCTTGGCCTGGCACAGTGGCTCACACCTGTAATCCCAGTACTTTAAGAGGCCGAGGCGGGTGGATCACCTAAGGTCAGGAGTTCAAGACTAGCCTGGCCAACCTGGTGAAAACCCGTCTCTACTAAAAGTACAAAAATTAGCCAGGAGTGGTGGCACATGCCTGTAATCCCAGCTACTCGGGAGGCTGAGGCAGGAGAATTGCTTGAACCCGGGAGGCAGAGGTTGCAGTGAGCCAAGATTGTGCCACTGCACTCCAGCCTGGGCAACAAGAGCGAAATTCCATCTCAAAGAAAAAAATGTACACTTTTCTTGTACGTAGTACAGCTTAGTATATTTTTCCCACTTTCCCGATCATCTTTAATTTTCAGTTTTTTTTTTCTTGAGACGGAGTTTCATTCTGTCACCTAGGCTGGAGCTCAGTGGCATGATCTCAGCTCACTGCAGCCTCTGCCTCCTGGGTTCCAGCGATTCTCCCACCTCAGCCTCCTGAGTAGCTGGGACTATGGGTGCATGCCACCACATCCAGCTAACTTTTGTATTTTTAGTAGAGATGAGGTTTCACCATGATGGCCAGGCTAGTCTCGAACTCCTGACCTCAAGTGATCTGCCCATCTTGGCCACCCAAAGTGCTGGGATTACAGGCATGAGCCACCATGCCTGGCCTAATTTTCAAATTTTCATTTGTCTTTTGAGTCCACAAAATTCACAAAATAAATAAAAATGTAAAATTTGAAAAAAATGAATAGTCCACTCCTAGAACTGAAGAAACTGCACATGAAATGTTTTTTATCTATAAACTAAATAATAATGAATATATTTTTCTTTTCTAAACAAAATCTTCATGAGTTTTCAAATTTTTGACCTTCTTCCTTGCATTGATTATATTATTTAATTATAATAATTTCTATAAATGAAAGAACACTAAGAGGAAAGAATATTAAGTGTAAAATGTAAGATTTGTATAAAAACTATGAAATCAAACACTGACATTTGAATAATATATTAACAATATAAAATTAATTTCCTGCTGGACAAAATAAGGCAAAACCAAATTGTTGATCTAAATTCTACAAACAAGCTAATGGATGCAAATATCTAATGAATTTGGGTCTCTGGATAGTAAAACCTCACTAATTCAAATTTTATAAATTGTGATGAGTTAGGCCTAGGAAGAGGTTCCTATTGTGCCAAAGAAATTGTTAAAACATGACAAGTTAAAAATTAACAAGTTAATACACAGAAATAGTATAATAAATCTTTTCTCATTTACTAAAGTAGGCCTGGTAGGGCCTAAACTTAAAAAGACTATAGAAAGTATAAAATATATGTCAGCTTAAAAGGAATTGCTTTCCGTTTCTGGCTGTTCTTGCTATTGCTCTTTAAAAAGTCATGATTCTTTTAAGAGCCCTAAGAGAGGAAGGCCCAGTTGCCAGAACTGATTTCTAAAGGCACATGCCTTTCTTTCCCTAGCACAATAAAGCAGCCCAGAAGAGGGAGAGCCTGGAGTCTAAGGGAAGAGGAAGGAAAGACACAAGAAAGGTGTCTGCTTGGAAGTATAGTCAGTCAAAAATCAGTCAATATTCATTGAGCTTCTACAACTGTGTTCAAACAGCTCTCCCATATTCAAAGGAATGCTGTTATTCACCATGCCTTTCAGTATTACAGATAGAACGAATGAGGACCAGCTCTAAATTTTAACAATTTAGCATGATTCTCTTGCACTTCAGTGACTTCAATTTTAAGAGTTTTAAACTTGAAAACATGTCAAAGACACTATAAATAGAAATTAAATATTTTTTATAGACTTCTTCCCTCAATTTACATTTCTCCAATTTACTTTCCTAATCCTCTAATCCCTCATTCATTCATCGCACTAGTCCTTAAAGCCAGGAAAAGCAAAGGATTTCAGGGCAGGCCTTTATCTCTCTATGGTTGTGAAAACCACAGCCTATTCCCTTCTTTTGCAATTTGTTATTCATTAAAAGTCTCTCTTTCCTACCCATGAACAGTCTCTAATTTCCAAATGTTTCATCTTATTTTTATGCTATCAATTTCTTGATAAATTAAAGCCCAACCAAATATTGGAAAAGGTTATCAAAGATTTTCACTGAAATCACAAAATTTTAAAACTAAAAAAGATATTAATATCATTCAGTAAAGTCAGCATAGTAATTAATTCAAAGTCATACTCAACCAAAGTCAGAGGGCCACTCTATCAATAAATGGTAGTCTTTTCCTATACATAAGAACTGCAATCATAACCTATGGCTTGACAGAAGGAAAAGTATGGCTATTATAACTTAAGTTAGTGATCCCAAAGAGCAAATTTCAGCAATAAAATGCTTCCACTCTTGTTTCTTTACAGAAAATACATACCATCAGAACAAGGCAAAATGGAGGTTACCTACATTGTATCCCTCTGTCTTTTAAATTCTAAAGTAAGTAAATGCTTACGTTTCTTGTGTTCTTTCCAAAAACCATCCAAAAAATTAACTTAAACTGCTCTCACCAACAATAACGAAAACAAATCTCCATATTATACCTTTTGTTTCTGAACTGGTGATAATTTTAATGACTTTTCATTGGAATTCAGGCTCATGATGTGTGTCTGAAATAAATAAAAAATATATATTATAAAAAGAATACAGTATATATACTATATATTTGTATATAGTACAAATATATAGTATATTTTCAATTATATATATTTTTATATATATATATATATATATATATATATATATATATATAATGAAGGGAAAACAGTTCAGATAGTAATAGAATCTGCTCTCAACTGCCATACTAATAATGTGAGGATCAAAACAAATTTTATTGTATGTGAATTATACCTCAATATAGTTGGTTAGAAAATAAACAAAGTAAGAAACGAGAAAGAGGCTTTCATGCATGTAAGAGTATAGGAAGTATACACACATTCACATACACAATGAACTAAAATTCAAACTCATATTTAGATAAATAGATAGGAAATCATTACCATGTTTAAGATATCAGTAGTTTCTCCAAGGCTTTCTACGGTTGAAGAATTATCTATCTCTGCTTCTTTGGTCATTTCATCTAGCAAATAATCTGAATGATTAAATGGGAAAAAGGAAATCCAGATTTCAACAGAAAAGTGAAAGGCAACTGGACAGAAAACAGAAATTATTCTATAATATAAAGTGTAGGTATAATTTTACTAAAAGTCCTTTAACCTCATGTCAGGGAAATTGAAAAGAATTCATTCACAATGACATAGGTTTTAAAATCTTTGTGAAAGTTTAAAAACATTGACACCAATTAGATTACAATTGTTTCATTCATATGAACAGGCAAACACTATTCCCTTGGGATAAATAACTACCCAGGTATCAAGCACTGTAATAGCTAGTCCTAAGAAGGGCCCCAATGACCTACAACCTCCTGGTGTTCATAATCTTGTGTAGTTCCCTTGCCCATTATACCAGGTTGGTCCATATGTGCACAGCCAGCAAAATAAAGCAGATGTAATTGTGATAGCATTATGGCTTCTGTTTTGGTTATACACGTATGCACACTTGTGCTCGCTCTGGCTCTCTTGCTCTCTCTCTCTCCCCCTCCACCCCCGGCTACACTCATGCACTCCTCTCTTTCTCTCTAATCACTTGCTCTGTAGGAGTCCATGTTGTGAGCATCTCAAGGAAGTGAGGCCTCCTGCCAATGGCCATGTGAATGAGCTTGGAAGTGGATCTTCCAGCCTCAGTCAAGCCTTCAGATAACTGCAGCCCCATCTGACAGTGTGACTGCAACCCCATCTGACAGTGTGACTGCAACCCTATGAAAGAACCTGGGCCAGAACCACCCAGCTAAGCTGCTGCTGGACTCCTGACTCTCAGAAACTGTGTGAAATAATAAATGCTTTTTGTTTTAACCTACTAAGTTTTAGGGTCATTTTTTAAATGTAGCAACAGATAACTAGTATAAGCACCTAGAACCTTTCACAGAAAACTGCAAGGTTATTACATCATAAAGTAGATAATTAAAAGTCATAGGCTCTACCTGACTTTATATTTTTCTCAATTTCTCACTATGCCCTCATTGATCACCAACACATTTGGAAGTAGCTCCTTAATGAAGTCTTCACTAAAAAATGGCAGTCCACACTGATCCCTCCCCTTTAAATCCACTGAATCGAATGAGCAAATAACCATTTGGTATTTATTCCATGTGTGGTAATATGCAGAATAGCAACATAAGTAATTGCTAATTATTTTTTATTTTTTATCGTCTATATTTAAGGTATAAAACATGTTTGGGTATACATATACTAATAAGTTCATTAAGTATTAGCAATTGCAATTTTGTTGTTTGCTGTTAAAAAATTGTAATTGCTATTTCTTAATGAAGTTATAGTCTATGAGAAATTACATCCGTATGTTGGGAATCAGGAAAAGTTTCACTACAGAGGTACATAGAAAGATGAGTAGAATTCTGAGAGGCAGAGATGGAGGTGTAAGGGGAAGACAATGAAGCCCATTCCTAATAAAGCAGCAGAACAGTAGTCTCAGCAAATGAGGAGAGGAAAGAAGCTTGTCTTGAAGGCTTACCAAGTGCCAGAAACATATGCTTTTATATATGTTATATTGACCCTATGACAACAAGGAAGGTTAAGTAGTATATCCTCATTTTGTAAATATAGAAATTAAGTTTCAGTGACTGTTGGTATCCAGTGTCAATCTTAGGTCTGCCTGACTCCACAGCTCTTGTTCTTTCCACTAAGTTAGACTGAAGAGATCAGTCTGATCAAAATTAAGAGTCAGCAAACTTTTTCTCTAAACGGCCATATAGTAAACATCTTAGGCTTCCTGGGCCATATGGTCTCTGTCCTAACTAACCTATGACATTGTAGCAGAAAGCAGCCACAGACAATACATAAAGGAATGGGTATGGCTGGGTTCCAATAAAACTTTATTTATAAAAACAGGTGGCCAGCTAGATTTGGCCCACGAGCCATTATTTGTAGACTACCATAATACATTACTACCATAATACTACCTATTACCAAATGAAGATTGTAAGGAAAAGACTACTGAGAGATAAAGCTAGAATTTGGAATTATATGGGAAAATTAACAATTATTTTCATAAATATTAGGAATTCACTGAAGACACTGGAGCACATGGAAACTGAATTGCACCTGAGGAAGATCAATGTGGAAAGTGTTATGCAGGATAGACTGGAGAAGGCCCAGAATATAGGTTTGGAAAATACATAGCAGATTATTTAAGCTGATGGCCTTGCCTCAGATTTGACTGAGAAAACAGAAGTGATCATATCTGATCCACTTGATCTTCTCACCAACAAACATACACAACTACCTATATTTGTACCCAAGTTCTCATTTGCCTGTTAAAATGTAGGATGTGTTTTTCCTGTTACCAAAGACCACTCTCTATGCCGGCCCCTCCTGTTTTGCAAGAGCTTTGCAACTTTCCTTATACTTTCTCTCTTCTGTGCTCTCTCTCCAGGACTACTGGCTCATTCATTACCATATAAATGTGCTCCAATATTTTCTATTGAGCCCACATCCCCCTCTAGCTGCCAGACCATTTCTCTGCTCCACTTTATCAGCAAATAGACAAAGGAATTATCTGCTCATCTTATCTCCTCTTCAATCCCTCATTCCCCATTCATAACTCAACTCTTAACACTCTGGCTTCTTCCCTGATCTTCCCCTAGAACTGCTCTTGTCGAGGTCACCAGTAAACTCCATTATACCAAATCCATTGGATACTTCTTTGAGCTATTTTCCCTTGATTTTTGAGCGGTACTTTGCATTCACGACACTATGCTGCCCTAATTTCCCACCTCCTGCCTTACTGGCTGAAAAAGCTGAGGAAGGCTTCTTTGCTGGCTCTTCCTTCTCTACCCCTCAAATGTTAGATGTTCTTAGGGATACATTCTGGGCCCTCTTCTCTTCTGACTCTACCCTCTAGCAGGTGATTTCACCAACATCCATGGATTTTATTATTATTTTAAATACAGAGAGGGAGTCTTGCTGTATTGCCCAGGCTGGTCTCAAACTCCTAGCTTCAAGCAATCCTTCTACCTCAGCCTCTCAAAATACTGGGATTATAGGCATAAGTTACCATGCCCATCTCTTTTAAATACCATCTCTATGTTGATGGCTTCCAAATTTATATTTCTAGTCCAGGGCTCCCTTCTAAACTTTAGGCTTGTGTTTCAACAATCAGCTTGATATTTCTACTTGGATGCCTCACAGATCTCAAATTTCTTCCTCAAACGTGTTCTTAGTTTGAGGCTTAGTCCTTAAATTTCTTCCTCAAATGTGTCAAGCTTCCTCTTGCTTAGGAATCATCCTTGATTCCTCACTTTAATTCACACCTATGTGTGGTGCATTAATAAGTTTAGCAAGTCCGGTTGGTTTTTATGTCTATAAGGTATTTCACATCTTCCCTCTTTTCTTTTTCTTTTCTCCATCTCCACTGCAAACACCTTGGTCCATACACTATCATCTCTTGCAAAGGGCTCACAAGTATTCTTCCTATTTCTAGTCTGGCCTCTGTATAATCTATATGGAGGTAGAAGTGATCATAATCATCTTAAAGTAGAAATAGGATTGGAACACATCAGTCTACTGCTTAAAATCTTTTAATGACTTTCTATCGCACTTAAGAAAAACATTCATATCACGTAGGTCTCTCACGGCCTATAAAACCGTAAATAATTTTTCACCATCTCTTTCTCCAATACTGCTTTATCTTACCCTTTCCCTCACTTTCTAGCCCCACTGGTTGTCTTTTTCTTCTTAACTGCCTCCAAACCTTTGCCTATATTATTTTCTTTGCCTGAAATACATCTAGTCTCCCTGTGTAGCCATCTCTTTCTTATCCTTTAGCTTAAATGACAACTCCTTAGTAAGACATATCCTGATCCACTTTCCTCCATTATAAAGATTGAAGTCTGTGAATGATTTAGAAAAAGTTAAAGTATACGTTAGATACAACTTTCAAAATGTTTTCTTAAGAGAGTGTTAGCAGTCACAAAAAGATAAGAGATGGCATTTCCTTTTGATCTAGCTACAAAATCATGCATATTTTCACATTCAAATCTCTGGGACTGAGAAACAGTTTTCCCTAAACCATATATGTATTTTTTCCTTGTACACACTACATACTGCTTGTCAGAATCTACTACTTTTTCCATGTCCAGGGCTGAAGAGTACCATTAGACATTGACCTTATTTCAAAAGAAAACATACAAAAGTTGTGGGTCAGGTGTAAGAAATCAGCTCATTATCAAGGTCCTAGTTATATATAATATCCCATTCCCATGGCCCACAATTCTTACCTGAGTTCCCAATCCTTTATTACCTCAACCCTTTGCCTAGCTTCCTGATCTCAAAGATACACAAATTATCTGTTCCTAGTCCCTGATTCTTAGTCCCTGATGACAGGTTTATCTTCTTAATTTCAAATCTACTGCTTACTTTCTGATCTCCTGGTCCTGGTTTCTTGTCCTACCCCTATCAAATAGAGAAATATGTTGGCTATTACAAATAAAACTGCTATGAACCTTCAAAAAAAGAAATATGTTTTGAAACTTACAGTAATTTTCAGAAAAGGAATGTCTCCTTCAAAAATTATTTGCCATTGGCTGGGTGTGGTGGCTCATGCCTGTAATCCCAGCACTTTGGGAGGCTGAGGTGGGCGGATCACAAGGTCAGGAGACCGAGACCATCCTGGCTAACATGGTGAAACCACATGTCTACAAAAAAAATACAAAAAATTAGCCGGGCATGGTGGCGGGCACCTGTAGTCCCAGCTACTCAGGAGACTGAGGCAGGAGAATGGCTTGAACCCAGGAGGCGGAGCTTGCAGTGAGCCCAGATTGCGCCACTGCACTCCAGCTTGGGCAACAAAGCAAGAATCCGTCTCAAAAAAAAAAAATTATTTGCCATTTACTTTAAAAAATATATGTGTCATTGGAACAATAATTTTAAAACACAGGAGAATCCCTAAATTTAATTAAGAGAGAATATTCCCTCTCTAGATGTCCTGCAGTAACATACAGACACTCCTAAGATACACAAATAACTCTAAAGAAACTTACTTAGAATAGGTATAGAATAGTGAAAGAGCTGGGATTACAAATTAAAACATGAAATCTGTATCTAATAGGTAGTGACGTAAAGGTATTAATATTAATCATAACAACATTTACTGAGGTGTTTCTAGAGGTGCTGAGCTCAATGCTAATTATTTTATAGCCTGATCTCACTGAATCCTCATAATCACTTTCTGAAGTTAGTATTATTAAATAAATTTCAAAGACAAGGAAACTGAGGCTTAGAGAGGTTAAGTAACTTTCCCAAAGTCAGCCACACAGCTAGTAAATGTCAAAACTGGCTTCTGACCCCAGTTTAACTCCATATTCCATGCTCTTAACCGCTATGTTATACTGCCTAAATACAGAATTTCATATAGATCCAGAAGACCTGTATTCAAATTCTGACCACTTCGTTTATAAGCTGAGTGACCTTGGGCAAGTCACTTGATCTCTTCAAGCCTTGCTTTTCTCATCTCTAAAATGAGGACTATAACTCCCTTCTAAGTTCAAGTGGTTTCAGGGTTTAAAGGGGATAAAGTTAAGGAATGTACTATAACTGTTATCCACTGCTCTATAAAGATATGCTGCTGTGGTTACATGGCAGTCTTAGGAGCACTGATGGTGCTTTCTATTTGTAAGGATATTCCCGGATTTGAGTTCAAATGAGGGATGTTAGGCTCTAACCAGGGAGAGAACAATTTAAATAACTGGAGAAAACATCTTAAGATAAACATAAAAACAACAGGAATAAAAGGCACATTTATCCTGAGAGCAGACAGAGTAGCAAATGTTACCTGGTTCCTCTGGCTGCATGAGGTCCTGTTCAGATAAGACACTCTCTTGGAGGTTTCTCTCAGAACATCGTGGAAAGACTGAATTGGGGGGAAAACAAGCAGAAAGGCCAAAAGTCCCTTCTATTGGAGGTAGTGTTCTCTTCATTGAAAAAGAATCTGGAGACCTCGCCTTTAAAATAAGCAGGTTAAACAATCTATTTCATGATGTTATATATTTAATATTGATATAAACTTTCCTAAAAGTTGCTAAAATATTTAAGAGAAAGTTCAAAGTATGCCAACACTCCACAACATTTACTTCTTAATAATCCCCAAAGGCTCAAAAACATTTTGCTCTGTTGTCTCTGTATCTTAGTTGCTCTAAATTTCAATTTGGAAGCTTTATTTTTCACATGACTGGGGAAAAGTGTGTGTGCATTTTCTCTACACTCCCTAAGAAACAAAAAATTACTTAGGAGATGTAAATTAACAACAACTACAAAACACTGATGGGGTATTTCTCAACTTTTCCATATATGCTTTTTCATAATAAAACACCAGATTTAACCTTTTTACTTCAAAAGAAATATGTTGGCTATTACAAATAAAACTGCTATGAACCTTCAAAAAAACATGTTTCGAAACTTGTAGTAATTTTCAAAAAAGGAATGTCACCTTAAAAAATTATTTGCCATTTACTTTAAAAAACATGTATGTCATTGGGGCCGGGCTTGGTGGCTCACGCCTGTAATCCCAGGAGGTTGGGAGGCCGAGGCTGGTGGATCACTTGAGGTCAGGAGTTCGAGACCAGCCTGGCCAGCATGGTGAAACCCCGTCTCTCCTAAAAATACAAAAAAATTAGCCGGGCATGGTGGTGCACGCCTGTAGTCCCAGCTACTTGGGAGGCTGAGGCAGGAGAATGGCTTGAACCCAGGAGGTGGAGGTTGCAGTGAGCCAAGATTGTGCCACTGCACCCCAGCCTGGGCGACAGAGTGAGACTCTGTCTCAAAAAAAAAAAAACACACATATATATATATGTCATTGGAACAATAATTTTAAAACACAGAAGGAAAATCTCTAAATTTAATTGAGAGAATATTTCCTCTCTCTAATTGAAGTCCTTATTCCTTTGTTTTCCCATTTCATTGTTTATAGTATATAAGCTCCCACTGCTCATGAGGCTTAACTGAAAGACAAAAGAATGTAGCATTATATAAGATAATTAAGTTCTACAGATTTCTGAACAACATAACATTGTGCCTATAGTCAACAATACTGTATTGCACACTTAAAAATCTGTTAAGGGGGTATATTTGTTGTATTTTTACTACCATAATAAAAAAAAAGCATATAACAAAGTGAAAGTCCACATGCAGTTGAAAAAACAATTCAGCATTCAATGTGAGGTGATAAAATAGGACTATAAAAGGATGCTTTTATAGCACCATTGTCTATATGCAAAAGTTTTCTATAATTTAAATTTTCTAACTTGTGTCTTTAAAAAAAGCATTAAGTTTTTCTGAATTTTTCTGAATTAACTCTAAAAGTTTGTTAGCACTCAACTCTAATAATTTTATGTAGCAAATTTATCTGAGAAGACCCTTTGATTTAAAAAGAAAACAGATTTTTTTCTTCTAGTTTTCTTTGCAGTGCTAGATAATACTATTATACAGAATAGGCCACAATTGTACCCTCTCTCTTCGCCGCATACGTGCTGATAGAGTCCTCTGCAGTACATTTCCTGAGGTTAAACTGCTATACGGCAGAAAAGTCGCCACAGATAAGCAAGTATCATTTATTTCATCGAATTCAATTTCTTTTGCCACACCACGATGAGGAGCAGCAAAAATTACCATGTGACATCCACCACAAGCAACCTGCAGCATAAATCCACAGAAAAACTCATCAACATTGGCTTCAAACACAAATGAGTTTTTAACAGTTATCAGCTGTAAGACATTTATTTAGTGGTAGGCTTCCTAGACAGACTTGGTGAATCTCTCTGTCTATACGTATGTGTGTGCACAATGAGAATGTGTACACAATATGTATACAATAGGTACACAATTACCATACATATTCTTTAAACATTGTGATTGAAAATTAGAACAAGTTTAATCCACCATTTTACTTTCAATTTCAAATAATATAGAGAAAAAAATACTTGGCAAATTACATTTCTCCTTACAGTTAGAAAATGTTGTATTTTAATCTGGGAAGAACATTAAAAATGTGAAAAATTACTCAGAGAAGTTCTACTAGAAGATTTTTTTTAAAGTATAAATCAGTCTCTTGAGCTAATTATGTCTCTAAGCCTTCTTTATATGAACATTTTCTAAGTTTAATGCTTAGAAGTCCTTAGAGGAAAATAAATGCAAGTATGCGTGATTACTTGGGTGATGACAGAACAATAAAAAATGAAATCAGCATTCAAAGAATTTTGAGAAATAAATCATTTTCAAGAAAATGCTTAAAAAAAACCCATAGTGCAGTATTTTCCGTACATAGGTTCTAGATACTTTATAATGTTCTATTTTTCCTTCATAATACTTTAAAATTTTTAATTTATATATATTTTTGTATATCCCTTTAAAAAATTATAAGACTGTAATGAATAAGTCCTCAATGAATGAGGTCCTGGTTATTTCGTTCATCACTGTATACAATACTTTGTATTTCTTTTTTTTCTTTTTTTTTGAGATGGAGTTTTACTCTTCTCGCCCAGGCTGGAGTGCAATGGCACAATCTCGGCTCACTGCAACCTCTGCCTCCCGGATTCAAGCAATTATTTTGCCTCAGGATCCCAAGAAGCTGGGATTACAGGCACCTGCCACCACGCCCAGCTAATTTTTGTATTTTTAGTAGAGATGGGGTTTCACCATGTTAGCCAGGCTGGTCTTGAACTCCTGACCTCAGTTGATCTGCACGCCTCGGCCTCCCAAAGTGCTAGGATTATAGGCGTGAGCCACCGCGCCCGACCAGTACTTTGTATTTCTTATACTTAGCACACTATCTTACCCATAGTAGGCTTTCATTAAATGACTGTCAAATCAATAAATCAAAGTGTTCCATATTATGAGACACTGAGTCTTTGGAGGACAAATTTCAGTATTATCATCAAGTAAACAGAATTTTCAAAAGTCTAAACTTAACTGGCAAAAATATTAAGAAACAATACAGGTATGATGCATGGTGGTGACGTGACACTGAAATAATACATCCTTAACCTAAGAAAATTTAGCCAAAAAATTGTATCTTCAAAACTCTTTATTTTTTATTTTTTTTGAGACAGAGTCTCACTGTCACCTGGGCTGGAGTGCAGTGACACGACCTCAGCTCACTGCAACCTCCACCTTCTGGGTTCAAGCAATTCTCGTGCCTCAGCCTCCCAAGTAGTTGGGATTACAGGCGTGTGCCATCATACCTGGCTAATTTTTGTATTTTCATTAGTGACAGGGTTTCACCATGTTGGCCAGGCTGTTCTTAAACTCCCGATCTCAGGTGATCTGCCCGCCTTGGCCTCCCAAAGTGCTGGGATTACAGGAGTGAGCCACCGTGCCCTGCCAAAACTCTTTGTTTATTATCAGACTTTCTGTTGTGCAGGATTTGAGAGTCTAACATTTAATTCAGCAAATATTTATTAAAGACTACTGTGAGCAAGGTACTCTGCTGGGTGCTACACAAGATACAAAGCCTGCGGGCATGGCACAGTCCCAGCTTTCAACAGATATATGAGAACGAAGCAGAAGAGACAAGATTTCAGCAAAAAGGAAGATGCTAAAGGAGGAAAATTAGGAGCAACACATTTTCTGAATGGCATAATGTCTGACATTTGGCTTTTAGGAAACAAGTATATTTATTAGATATATATATGATACTCTTCCATACAAACATAAAATTACTTATTTTCTATGAAATACTGAAAGACTCAAATACAGTAATATGAAAATATAAACAGGGAAATGTGATGCCCTTACCAATTTAACTATAAACCTCAAAAAATTAGAGCACAAAGTAGGAATGAAGTGATTGGTAAAATTCTCCAGTCCAAGCCCTAATTTTCCGTGGCGACCATCTCCAAAAGTATACATAAGGCCGATATCTAAAATGCAAAAATAATGAAGAGAATTATAAAAGTGTTACTTGTATGGATCTATTTGTAAACAGATAAACATGTTAACTCATACTGCAATTATAATTATCCCCCTCAAATTCTGCATTGAATTTACTCTATTGATCTTTCCACACTCTCTATGGTCTCTGTGGTCCTGCATGTAACATCAGGCAATAAATATTCTGAGAATAAATCAATTAACCTTGGTGGTTTGTGAAGTTGATGACCTGTCACGCAAGGCAGTGTGTGGAGCAGCAGCAATACAGAATGAGAATTTGAGATACACATCATATATTCCAAGGGAAGGAGAAGGAGATGCTTGTATTCTGACCCCTACATCCCAACACAGTCTATTTTCCTTTTCCCCGAGGTCATTGATAGATCAGAGTTTCTCAACCTTGGCATTATTGACATTTGGGGCCAGATAATTCATGGTCGTGTGGGTCTGTCCTGTGCACTGTAGGATGTTCAGCAGCATCCTTGGCCTCCACCCACTAAATGCCAGTAGGACAACTCCATTCTGCAGTCATGACCATTAAAAAATGTCTCCAAACGTTGTCATGTGACTTGGGGAGTGGGGGATGCACAAAATCTCTACTACTGGCTTAGCTTAACTAATCTGGCTCCTGGGCTGTGGAATACTGTTGAAGTAAATGCCATAAGCCAAAAATGCTAACTAATTCCTATACCAAAACCTGGGTCCCCTCTGAAACTGGGCCCACAATGATGATGAGTAATCTTGTCACTTCTCGCCAGTTAGTCCTTTTGCTTACTGCCATAGCAGCTATTACGAACCTTCACACTCCTTTCTTCAAGCCGCTCCATCTCAACTGGGGTAAGTGCCAGGGAAGCAGAAGTAAGGGGTGTTAATATGGTTCAAAGGAGGGGAATTTTCCTCTAGTCTGGGGATTAGGGAAGGCTTTCAAAGGGAAACCTAAAGGATGAGTAGGGCTTAGCTGCATGAAGAAGGGAGCAAAGAATCTTCCAGGCAGAGTCAGCAGTACATAGAAAGCCTCTGAATCAAGAGCAAACGTGGCTCGGGCAAGAAGCTGAAAGGCAACTAATACCCCTGAAGCACTAAGGGGAGAGTGGTAGGAGATGAGTCTGAAGAGGTGAAAAGGGACTACACAGAGTGTCCTATTAGTTCAGATGAAGGATTTTTGAAGTTTTATCTTAAGGACATTTAGAAGGAAAATGAATGGTTTTAAGCTGGGAAACAACTGGGTCACCTTTGGGGACTCCTGGTTTAAGATGGCAAAGTGACTGCATACTAAGCAAATCCAAGAGAATTAACTGAAAAATCATTAGAAAGAATAATATAATTCAGTAAGGTGGCAAGTATAAAAATCGATTTACAAAAATAAGTAGATTCCCTGTAAATATGTAAGTTAGTGCTATTCAGTGTTTGGACTCTTTAGACTACTTTTTTTTTTTTTTTTTTTTTGAGATGGAGTCTCGCTCTGTCACCCAGGCTGGAGTGCAGTGGTGCGATCTCAGCTCACTGCAACCTCTGCCTCCCGGGTTCAAGTGATCCTCCTGCCTCAGCCTCCTCAATAGCTGATATTACAGGCACGCGCTGCCACGCTGGCTAATTTTTGAATATAGTAGAGATGGGGTTTCACCATGTTGACCAAGCTGTAGACTCTTACAATTCTTACTATTAAGTATTTATGTCCTTCTTTTATATCTACTCCTTATCACCTTTATCCCTTCTTCCTCCTTCTTTTCAACCTGATTTCTTTACCCAAATGTTTTTTAAGGTTTGCCTTTTAAATTTGATTGTCTTTTGCCTGAAAATATAAACCCCGATCCAAGCTGCCTGATGGCACTTTCAACCTCAGAGAGCTTTTAAAAATATGAGCCACTGGCTATAATGGGGAACTGGCAAGAGCTTGCAGATAACCCACTACATACTTCTCTTTAGTCCTGGAGGAAAAAAAAAAAAAAAATTCTACACCACTTGCCCTCTAGGGACGATTGAAGAACAAAAAGACAAACAAAATTAATGTTCAATTATTTGTGCTATAACTCTTTTTATCAGGAGTAAAGGTACTATGAAACTTTAACTAAATAATCGAATTGTATGTTAGATGACAGATTAAAAACAGTAAGTATCTACTATCAGTGGAAGATTAGAGTTGATGAAAAATGACAGTAAGGACAGATAAAATGACATTAGGAGCCTATAGCTAAGGGATACACAACAACTCTTAGTGGATGATGAATGAATAATACTTTTCATATTCTATATAATGCTATTTCATGATACGTTCTCAAGAACACTGATACTTGATCATGGGCAGGTCATCTTCTCTGAAAGCTTCTTTGGGGAAGAAGAAACAGTGTATCTTGCATTTGCTGATTCCTAGTTTCCCTAGCCAGATACCATTAGATGAGCAGTAGTTTTTTCAGGAGCTTTTTCATAGCAGTAGCTTTTTCAGAAAGAAGGAAAAAAAGTAGAAATACTAGTACATGGATTACGTCAATACACTAGATGATTTCTGACTTTCCAATGCTTCACTTCATATTTAGACAGAAATAGTGAAATTATATACCCTTTTGTCACAAAGCATTGAAAACTGTGGACTATATCAATTACCTACATATATGTGACTGAATCATTTAGGGGAGAATCTTTACTGAGTCCTACATTATTAGCAGCACATAGTTTTGAGGCTGAGAAGTGGGCTCAAAGGAACATTTCCCTGCATGAAGGAGATACCACAGAGTGGAAGAAGGTATCCACTTAGTGGTCTCTGAGGGTCCCTTCTCTCTAACACGTGGAAAGAGAAGGAAAGGAGTCATTCCTGAAAATGCCTCCAGGTGGCAAAAACATAACAACTGACTCGGCCTGAATGCAGCTCTGTCAGACTGAATAGGAAGAATGTTTTAAAATAAGTTTTTGCTTGTGGGATTTTTCCTTTTGGCCTGAGTAGAATTAAGAGCCTTCAAAATGATATAATTTCAAAAAGATTCCTGTTTTCTAACAAAGAATAATACTATGGTCTAACTTCTGACATCATCGGCCTATTGTGAGGTTCTAAATCTTTGGATCATTTACATTTATTCTAAATTGAATTAAAATAATAAAAAGTTCACAACTTTATACTTTGGAATAGTAAACATGGAATTCCATTTTTCTCAGCCATTAATTCCTTTACTTAAGTTAGATACATTCATTTCACATATAATTTATTTTGTAATAAAATATACCCAGTTCTATAAATATATAACAGAAATTCTAATCCATACCTGTTATCAAAGCTGTGTGATTTTCTCCACAAGAAATATAACTTATTGTTTGATCCCTAATATTCTCAATGACTTTGGGTTCTGAAGTTTCAAAAAGAAAAGTGCCAAGACCCAGCTGACCAAATTGTCCCAGCCCAAAGGTATACACAGCATTCTCTGAAAGGAAAGGGGCAAATACAAGACAAGGATTATGGAAGCAGACACTGTTACCATCATATCTGGAAAAACTGTGACGTTCAACCTTTTATAGTGAAGGTTAAGTGCCTCTGGGGGAAAAAAAAACATTTAAGAATACTTAATATTGAAGTATAAATCTTTCAATGATGAAGGAAGAGAAAAATGAAAAGGTACATCATTATAAAAATTATGACATGGGTATGATTTTATCTTTTATACATAACCATAGTTAGGTAAGTAACAGGTATGATACAAGGCACATAAGTCAGGGAACTACCTGAAATGTCCCCATAATTACATCAGCTCAAAAAGTACCAACTGTTGGCCAGTCGCAACGGCTCACGCCTATAATCCCAGCACTTTGGGAGGACGAGGCGGGTGGACTGCTTGAGGCCAGGTTTGAGACTGGCCTGGCCAACATGGTGAAACCCCATCTCTACTAAAATTACAAAAATTAGTTGAGCATGATGGCATGCATCTGTAATTCCAGCTACATAGGGAGGCTGAGGCACAAGAATCGCTTGAACCCAGGTGGCAGAGGTTGCAGTGGGCCAAGACTGCACCACTGCACTCCAGCCTGGGTGACAGAGCGACACTCCATCTCAAAAAATAAAAAAGAACCAACTGTCATTAAGCTAACTCACTATGTCAAATAAAAAAGTGAATAGTGTCTCCTACAGAAAAACTTCTTCCTTTTAAAAGCAGTTTATGCATCACCTAAGGTCAGGAGTTGGAGAAGAGTCTGGCCAACGTGGTGAAACCCTGTCTCTACTAAAAATACAAAAATTAGCCAGGCATGGTGGCGTACACCTGTAATCCCAGCTACTAGGGAGGCTGAGGCAGGAGAATCGCTTGAACCCAGGAGGTGGAGGTTGCAGTGAGCCAAGATCACGCCACTGCACTCCAGCCTGGGCAACAGAGCAAGACTCCATCTCAAAAATAAAATAAAATAAAATAAAATAAAATAAAATAAAATAAAAGTAGTTTAATAATCTATCTTATAAAACCCAATTTCAGAGAATTGTCTTGAGAATTAAAACTGATAGGGCATATGCTAGATTTATTCACAAGTAAAGCTTCTTCACTAGGAAATGCAACTATAATAGGAGGGGAAAAGCTTTTCTTTATATTGATATTTTGAAGTGATTCCAAAGGACTTCCAGTAACTCAGTAAATACTACGTCATATGTTTTCTAGAAATGAAAAAGTACAAAAACAGGATACATGAGTGGTGATGAAAGGGTCCTTTTAGAGACATCATGCTCCTGGCTGCTGCATTAGGAAGCACAGTGTCGATTACATTAGTCACTTCTCCTTAGTACACTGAGTTTAGTACTTTGAGTTTAGTACATTGAGTTTCTCCTATTACAGCAGGAAGGGCAAGAGCTTGTTATTCAGGCCAGAACCCAAACATTCATTATTACTAGCTGTGGCAAGCAGGTGAGTTACTTAGATTCTCTGATGTTATAATCCCTATCTAACAGAGGTGCTGACAGGATTAAAAGAGAAAACATTCAGGCAGATTTGAAAACATAATATGACATACTGTTGTAAAGAACATTTTTCTAAAAAGTATCTAATCAACTCATTCTATCAATGGGGGTTACAAATGAAAACATAACTGTCTATTGTCATGTGGTTTTACAATTTTTTCTAATAAAAATGTTTGCTTCATAAATAAGACATATAGATATTACTCCTTTAAGAAAATATGCTGTATCAAAGATATGAAGCCATATTGAGGCAATGGCAAAACAGATCTTTATTTTAATATTAAAAAACCATCTTAGTTTAATTAATAATCACATGGCATACTTCCAGTTCTAAATGTTCAGCTTAACAGTAGAATATTGGGTAAATTAAAGCAATTATCTATCTCTAGCTGACCAACAATTACTCTACATTTCTTAGGCTGTCTGATTTTAATTAGCCTGTGAAATGAGGCTGTTTAGGCAGTCTGAATCATGTTACAGAAGTTTTGTTCAGTATCCTGGTAGGTTCCCATTCAGGTGCTTGGATATTAGTGATGACAGCAGTTTCTATTTTATAAAAATGATTGAAGGCGCTCTTATTTAAGGACATTATATTTAACAACCAATAGAATTTTTGGCCATATCACCTTTGTGACATTTAACAACATAATTTAATGTTAATAAATAATATTACATTGGGAAAATAGATTTGATCAGTTAGCTTCAGATTAATATTACTGTAATTTCACAGAATATATTTGATTTCAGAACTAATAATTTGTTAACCTGTAGAAAACTTAAGTTTATCCAAACATAATCTGAAAAGTTAAGATAAATTCTCATTTGCCTCAGGACCCAGACTTCATTGTGAACCCCATCTCACAACTGGCCTTTCTTGTGTGTTGGTAACTGCTGTGGACGATTTACAAAACTACAAATATCACTCTGCCTCACTTAGTGTGTCCCAAGTTCCAGCCTCAGACTTTTTCCACAGTGGTCCATGGTTTCCCTGATCCCAAGGAGAAACTATAATCACCCTATCACTACAACCAGTTTTATTTTCTAATCTATCACGGTCATGTGCAAATATTATGTTTTAAATAAATTCATCAGAAATGAACTAAATTGTTTTTAGAATAGTTTAATGAATGATCCTCTAATAGATTTTTAAGATAAGAGTTATAGACTTTTGAAAAACAAGGCTGGGAAGGTCCTTCACAGAAACACCTAATCCAAGTGCTTTTCTTTAGTGAAAGAAATTGGAACAGGTGATTAGCTATTCTTTCCCTAAGGTCTTATAAAATATTCCATAACTCTCTTAGCAATCCAGTTTAGTATTTAGTCACACTGATGATCAATATACTCTTCAGGTCCATTTCTTCATCAGCTAGGACTAAATATTTTTAAAATTCTGCCTATACTGTGTTCCAGAACCAGGTTCCTCACCAGGGCTGGCTCATAATAAAGCTCTCACAGGTCCATGGAGAAATGTGAAAAACAGGCAAAGTAGTGAAATTTTCATACATATACATTTATACAGTTTAAGGAGGTGTCCTTTATTATATACAATTAAGAGTTTTTTATTTTGAAAATGTTCCTTATTTTATGATATGATAGTGCAGTCATGTTTTTCAATGCCCATATTTAAGCAAATGTGAATCAGAAGCTGACAACCATCTATTGGTTCTCATAATTTTTTAAACTCAAATTTTAGATTATTCTCTGGATTGTAACACAAGCTCTTCACTGTTTACAAAGTTATTTATGAACTGTAAAAATTATCTCTCCATGTTTTTTTCCCTGTATTACCAAGTTTTTCTCCTGTATTCCCCCATTCAATGTTGGCTGCCACAATCAGACAGGAAATGCAAGGACACTTCTTTCTTGCATCTGTAGTGGAAATCTTAGTGGCAAAAAATAACTGTTCCAGGTCTGTCAAATAGATGCATCTCATAATTTAAAAAACTTTACTGGTGTGTGAGATCCGTAAGCTTGCAAAAATCTGGAGAGAGCAATCAATTTCTGGAAACATTATACTTAAGCTCAGAACAAAGTCCACAGAAAGTTAAATGTCTTTAAAACCACACGAAAATATCATCCTTAAGTGCATTTATTTTAAATTAAGAATTTAAAATTAAGAATTGAGCTTTCATTAAAAGTATCATAGATTATCTTGTTGCTCTTTATAGAAAAATGTTTTATAATGAATGGTTAAAGACACTATTATTATACAATCAACATTTGTATCTGTTAAAATAACCCTGAATGACCTATTAATTCTTTCTATAGTCTTTGTATAAACTAGAGAAAATATATAACACATAAAGTTGCATTTCTGCCTATAGAATGAATTTTCAGATAATGTGTAAAAATTAATTTCAAAGTTTAATTTTTAGAATATTTTCGAAATTATATAAAATTCACTTTTTCAGCAGGAATTCAAAAAAATCTTAAACCTCAGAATTATTTCCAAATTTAGAGTATAAGTTTTGAAAAAAAATTATTTCTAACTTAGAAAAGATTCCATCTAGAAACTAAAGCTTAATAACCACGACTGGGGCTAGAACAGGAAGCTGAGGAAAAGTAACATCAGAGAAAAAAACATAAAGATAAAATATTATTCACTTACCTGGCAACATTAGGCATATCATCTTAGAATTGGATATTATTCAAAATTTGTCTACAACATTTCTAACTTTGGGCTACTAAAGATTAAGTGGTGACTTCACAAACTGTTAATTTTTTTGTGCAAAAAATATAATAATAATTCACTACCTAATTGTATTATGTACATTACTCATCTAAAATAAATCTAATGTTGAAAAAATTTGGAAGCATCAATTTAGTAAACATATTAGCAAGTAGTGAGTATATTTCAATACAGTGATCAGAATCCTGAGAAATGACATGTCATAACAAATATGAAATTCAGATCCCAAAAGTAACATTAAGGTCCTGACTTTCTTTTATTATCTGTAATTTAAAACCATACCACTTTTTAATGAATTACTATAACAGAACATACAACTACAAAGAAATCCCCAAGCTATACATTGTAAATATCACAAAGAAAAGAATTATCAATGACATATAGAAAACAGCTTGAACAAAAAGCTTCTCCAAAAGAAGGCATTTCAGGAAAAATGTCAATTTTAGATAAATATAGAAAACATATACATGAGAAAAATTGTTTGTCCCTGAAAATGAGCTAAAAATAATGTAATATGTTGCCATTAAAAATGTTAAGGTCAGGCCAGGTGTGGTGGCTCACGCCTGTAATCCCAGCACTTTGGGAGGCCGAGGCTGGTGAATCACCTGAGGTCAGGAGTTTGAGACCAGCCTTGCCAACATGGCGAAACCCCATCACTACTAAAAATACAAAAATTAGCTGGGCATGGTAGTGGGCACCTGTAATCCCAGCTACTCGGGAGGCTGAGGCAGGAGAATCGCTTGAACTCAGGAGGCAGAGGCTGCAGTGAGCCAAGATCAGGCCATTGCACTTCAGCCTACATGACAAGAGCGAAACTCCGTCTCAAAAAAAAAAAAAGTTAAGGTCATGAAAATGTAAATTATGTTAGCAGAAACAATTCAACAAGATTCATTTTTTTTCTACTTAAAAAAAATATTCCATAGACCAGAAATGTATATTAAGTACAGGAATAAAGGGTGAGAATCTTTTTTTTGTTTGTTTTTCTTTTTGTTTTGAGACGAGGTCTTGCTCTGTTGCCCAGGCTTGAGTGCAGTGGGACAATCACAGCTCACCTCAACCTCAACCTCCCCTGGCTCAGGTGATCCTCCCACCTCAGCCTCCTGAATACCTGAGACCACACCTGGCTAATATTAGTAAAGATGGGGTTTCGTCATGTTGCTCAGGCTGGTCTCGAACTCCTGGGCTCAAGAGATCTCCTGGCCTCCCAAAATGCTAGGATTACAGGTGTCAGCCATTGCGCCAGGCCCAAAAAGTGAGAATCTTAATGGAAAGAGATGCAAGGGCCACCTGACACGAGGTATCTAAGAGTCAAACTCATAGAGGCTAATAATAGAATGGTGGTCGCCAGGAATTGAGGGGAGGCCGGAAAGACGAGTTGCCGTACAGTGGGCGTGAAGTTTCAGTTACTCAAGATAAGTTTCAGAGATCTGCTGTACAATGGTTGTGCCTATACATAAAAATACTGTATTATACACTTAAAAATCTATTAAGAAGGTAGTTCTCATAGTATTCTTACCACAATAAAAAAAAAGAACATTAAAAAAATTTCATTAGCCACCACAGAACGCAGGGAACAGAACAGTGGACTCCACACATACCCGTGAGAACCACAGTATGCTCTCCACCACAGGCTACTTGGATCACCTTCTCGGGAATTTCAGACACCAGCTGGGGTGTTCTGTGATTGCCCAGGAGCTGATTGGGAAGACCTAACTTCCCATTCTCAGGTTCTCCAAACACATATAGCTCACCATCTGCTATTGAAGGAAAAGTATAGTGATTAGTGATGACATACATATGAACAAAAAGCTGGTCTTACCGTCAAAAAAAAGTTTTGACAAGGATAAATTAATACATTTGAGCTTTCTTGAGATA